>NC_085841.1:317663401-317825901 GCF_035594765.1 Anolis carolinensis
CCTTTCTCTCTCCCCTCCCTCCCTCTTTCCCGGAGACTTAATGATGTAAATTTTCTAATTAGTTAAATCAGGCTCCTTAAAGGCCTTAATATTTACCGGGCGAAAGAAGGGATCATTCCTGATCCAAGGTCTGGAAACAGCCACAGAAATAACATGAAATATATATATGTTGAAGGATGTGGGAAGAGAAAGGAAAGAAAGAGGGCAGGGAAGGGATGGAGGGGTGTTCAAAGGGGAGTCCCAACTCCGGCTGAACTTCAACGTGAAGATTGCCTCCCCGCACCCATTTCAAACACATACACACACAAACTCGCTTTTATTTTTCAATCAGCTAAGATTTAATTAGGAGCCCCCAGGCCGGACGATCTGATATTTTCTCATTAGTTTCCCATCAGTAATCTTGAGTGTTAGATTGGCTTAAAGGTTGTCAACATTTGACCAATTTTATTTAAGGGAAAGAAAAATCAGGCATTATAGCTCGGGGACCTTATATCTGGAAATAAATCCTGCTTGGATCAGCGGAACTAACAGGCGAAAAAAATGTTGACAATTTATCGTTGGGTTTAATAAGTTGCATAATGTCTACTAGGCAGAGAGAGAGAGAGAGAGAGAGGAGGAGGAGGAAGAGGAAGAGGAGGAAGGCAGATACAAGGGAGTGGAAGCTGATGCGCATTTTGGTGCCTCTCTACCTTTCGCCAAGGGGTGTCAGAAGGAGCAGGATTTGGTTACAAGAAGTGTAACCTTAGGAGGGTTTGGAAACGGCAGGAGTCCCCCTCCCCTTCCCTAATGCACTCCGTTTCCAGTCCTGGAAAAGCGTGTTTTCCTCCGGATCTGACAACGCCAGAGCGCCCCCTGCTGGCCACGGAACTCACGCGGTCTCCGTCCTCAGAGCAGACTAAACATCAGACACTTTGCCAACCTTGCCTCTCTCTCTCTTTCTCTCTCTCTCTCTCTCTTCCCCATTCCCTCCGCCGCCCTCCCTGTCCAGCAACAGAGGAGATTTCCTGTCTGGGCGGCCTGCGAGGGCAGAGGGACACAACCTCTCCCCCGTTTTCCTCCTATCTGCCTTGCCTGCAGCCCTGCTCCCAGGGCCAGCTCTGGACCAACTGCAAAGCAGGGTTTGTTGTGTTGGTTGTTGTTATATTTTTAAGGGCATGTCTAAATGTGAGCCAGGAAATGAAAGGCGACTAATTTCGGTACAAATCAGGCTGCGAGTCCCCTCGGTCAGTGGGTGACCTTTTGCAACAGTTTGGAGAAATGTCAGCCGTCCTCGGATTTGAATTGACTGGCCCTTTTCTGGTCAATGTTGTATTTTTTTAAAAATCAGGTAAGATGACTGAACCCCGGCATACGAGGGTGTGCGCGTTCTTGTGTACACGCAAACACACACAGAGAGACAAGCTGTCCCAAAAGTCTCCATACATAGGAAAAATAAACAATCTCATATTATATTTAATATTTTTATATTAAGATATTTTGTATACTTTCGGATATACAACGTGTAGAGAATATTTTGCAAAGTTTTGTCATGAATATTTTTAAACAAATGTACATTTAGCTACAGTTTCCCATTTTACTTGCCTATGGCACTTTTGGGACATAATATAAAAAACATAATCTCGGTTTGGCCTCATATATATATTTTATGGTATAGCAACTATATTCATATCATTTATATTATGTATCTTGGTGTGGCTATATATATATATATATATATATATATATATATATATATTATATATATATATATATAATATTATGTGTGTGTGTATATATATTGTATATATATATACAATATGTGTGTGTATATAGAGAGAGTGATATATATCATTATGTATACACATATATATCATATATTATATATATGCCACACCAAGATACATAATATAAATGATATATTATACACACATATATATAGTATCATATATATATATATACACACACATATAATATTTATATTTATATATATATATATATATATATATATATATATATAAATAATATAGCCACACCAAAATACAAAATATAGAGAATATGTTTACAGTTACTATAGTATGAAATATTAAATTTATATGTATCTCCACATCAAGATACATACATAAATATAGATGATATGTATATAGATACTCTCATTTGATACTCTCATCTATCTATGTATGATATTATTGGGATTGCAATCACACAGAAAGGAAAGGATGCCTATATTCAAACGGGTTCCCTGAATTCCCATTGCCCAAAGAAAGCAAGACTTAGGAAACCGACTGAAAGAGTAATTTTAAACACTCCTGGGACTCAAGGTCCCAGTGTCTCTTCTCAGGGAAGTTATTCCTTAGGATGCCACGGCATCCTTTTGACATGACTAGCCTGGAGAAGGCAGTGTGTCCATTTCAGGCCGGAAGATTAACACTTGGATCAGGGGTGCATCTCTCCAAATCGGTCCACATCTGGAACAAACCTTGACTGGTCTCGGGGGCCGAGAAAGATGGAGAAGGAGCAAGAACTGCGTCTTAGTGGCCTCTCTCTCCGACGCCTGCCAAACGCAGGATCCTAGAAAGCTTTGCTTAGTCCAGGAAGAATTAGGCACTGCGTTCAATGAGGACTCCGCACAGGGAGTGTAATAGAGGATTGCAGCCGGAGGTGCCCAAAGAAAGCAAGAGCTGGGCAAACGTGGAAAATAGGAGAGATTGCAATCCTAACCGCTTCCTAGGAAGCGTCCCCGGTGTGGTTTGTCAGGGACTTTCCTGCGGATGCCTCGAAGGCTGTCCTGCTTTTGACGTGACTGACCTAGAGATTGTACATTTCCGCCCAGGGCAGATTGGAGGGCGAAGCAAATCTTCGGGGCTGAGAGGTACAAACTGCCTTCTTCAGGCTGGAGGAAAGGAAGGGAAATCTCGGATTCTGCAAGAGTTGAAAGGTCTCACCAGATCCCTCCTGGAGGATCCCTTTGAGGGAGGGGCATTCAGGGGAGCAAAGCAGACCTGCTCCAAGGGTTGTTTCCCCTCATCCTTTGGAAAGGATGTTTGGCCTTTGTTAAATCCGCTTTGGTTTGTTGCTGTTGTTGTCTGAAAAACCAAAGCGACGACTCCGGATGATGTGGATGTTAATTCGCAATCTAGGAGCTTCCAAACCCTTGCCTTTCTCTGGCATTTGGGAAAAGACATGAGCCGGGAACCGAAGCTGGGTCCACAGACGCCATACTGTCAAATAATGCAGATTAAACTCCCTTATATGATCAGCATGGATTTACTGTATTATATTCTATATTGAGCCTATAATTCAGTTCAAACTGCATTATTTGAAAGTGTAGATCCAGCCCGAAATCCACTTTTTATATACATAACATAAAAAAGAATCAAGACAGACAACCAGTCGTTTTCTTGTCCCTTTTTAAGGGTTGTTGATTCTTTCTAAAGACAGAGCATCTTCGCCTAGGCAAAGCCCAGACAACCCTGAAGTACAAAATTGGCCCTCCTATTCAATGTAATAATATATATACTTTTTTTAAAAAAAAACTCGTTTTGAAAAGGAGATATTGGTTTTTGTCTTTTGGAGCTGCTGCTGCGTAAAAGCAGGAAAGAGGATCTTTTCCAGCCCAGGTTGGAAAGCAATGCCATGGAAGGCAAGCCAAACGGGTTTCAAGGCATATATATATCTCTCTCAAGGCATAAATCACCTGCCTTTAAAGAGACACTCGGGCCACTGTATAAACTCAGGTACAGTTAAATATTTATAGTTTAAAGGGTTATTTTGTCTGCTTTTAGGAGCAGAACCGGCGAGTGGAAGGAGGCATCGAGGCGGGGAGGAAAAGGCAGACACAACAAAGCAAAAAGAAAAGAAGCCTTTCTTGGGGGGCGTTTGACGCTCTTGAGGCAAAGGAAGGCGGCTGCTGGGTTTCTCTGGCTTATCAGGAATATTTGGGAGGAGCGGAGGAATGTTTCCGAGCAGGAAAGGAACACATCCCCCCCCCCACCCCATGCTTTGAAACAAAGGCATAATTTCCATTGCAAATCCTTCTCTGCCACGGAGAGAGAGAGAAACAACAATATTTATGAGAAAGGCGCTCATAAAATTAATGTACCTTCCTTTTAAAAAATCAAATGCTCACTACAGTGTGCCACGGCGGAGCTTAGTATTTGGAAAAAAAAGGAAAAGAAATTAGACTTCCTGACAGTCTTGTCAACATCTTAAGTAAATGATCCCGGCGCTTTTCCCTGTCTTCGGCAGGGAAAAGCCCGCTCTTCTTCTTCTTCGAACCCCTCCTAGCATTAATCTTGAACCAGTTGGAGATTATGATGGGGGAAAAGGGTGCGGCGGAGGAGAAGGGGGGGGGGAGGTTGCAATGGCAAGACCACCTTCCTCTTCACTTGCCTCCCTCCTTTTTTCCCTCCCTTTTCCTTCCTTCCTTCCTTCCTTTTTTTAAAAATCAGCGAGCCAGATGTCAGAGGAAGAAAGGGAAAAGAAAGAGAGGAACAATTGGGGCGAGTCCCATGCAAACCTGGGTCGCCACAATATGGAAAGGATTCTTGGATTTACTACAATTTGGGTGGGCGTTTGTTTATTTCTCTCTTTTTTTGGGGGGGGGGGAGAAAATAAATAAGAGGCCCCCCCCCCGCCCCGCAGGTAGCGTGGGCGCCCAGAAAGGGAACTAACTTCCCAAAGAGAGAAACGCTGGAACTCTGACTCGGATTTTCTGGAGGAAATCCGAGTCTGTTCGAGGTGAAATCGGAGTGGCATTGTTTTCCAAGGGGAACCCCTATTTTCTCTGACTTTTTGTTGCGTAATTAATTGTGAGCGTTTTTTTATTTGATGTGGGTCTTCCACAGCAAGGCAGGCTCTTCTTCTGGGCGCCTTTTCCTTTTCACACCTGGTATAACATTTCCAGGTAACAAAAGAGAATCAAGGTAGAAAAAAATTATTAAACTAAAACACAATGCTAGGTTGGCGGGTTTTATGGTATGTCTTTCTTCCCCACTCACCAGAAGATGCAATATTATTTCACTGATAAGAAAAAAGGAGGCACCTAGTCCTTAGCCAGAGAGAGATATTGGAAGCAAATTCCTGCTTCGCACCGTCAACGGGATCTCGAAACTGGAGCGAAGGTTGCCTTTGGAGAACAAGGGAAATCAGGCCCTGACGCACGTTTGTGGAGGTGGCTATGCAATTGAATCGAATTTACTTCCGAGTAAATAAACATGTTGTCATATTGTTTGGTCTGCTTTTATTAATTTTTTAAATAAAATAAAATGTTATAGAAACTTTTTTCCAACCGCCCGGGGCCTCCCTCGCGTTTACTCGCAAGTAAATCGGCTTCAAAGGCCTTTGCTCCGAAGCCACGGCGGGTCAGAGGCGGAAAAGAGGTTTCCGAAGAGGTCTGCAAAGGAGGGAGGAGAGGCCGGAGTCCCGAGGAGGAGAATAAGGAGGAGGGCGGGAGAGACGCTGAGAATCAATGTATTGTTGGAAGCTTTCATAACCGGAATCATCGGGTTGCTGTGAGTTTGTATGGCTATGTTCCAGAAGCATTCTCTTCTGACCTTTCGCCCACATCTATGACAGGCATCTTCAGAGGTTGTAAGGTTTGCTGGAAACTAGGCAAGGGAGGTTTATACATCTGTGGAAGGTCCAGGGTGGCAGAAAGAACTCTTGTCCACATTCCACAGATATATAAACCCCTCTTGCTTAGTTTCCAACAGTCCTCACAACTTCTGAGGATGCCTGCCATAGATGTGGCCGAAACGTCGGGAGAGAATGCTTCTGGAACGTGGTCATACCGCCCGGAAAACTCACAGCAACTCAGAGCAAACATCGCCTTCGCCCTTTCCGACGCGGCGCCTCGAAGCTGGCGCTGGCTGCCTCTGAGAGGCTTTCAGACACAGTCCCGAAACGAGGGAGGCCTGGTCCAAAGGGTGCGGGAAACCAGTGGGCAAAGGCAAGGCAAGGGGAGGCGAGGATTTTGGCCACGTAAACGCCAGGTTTTTTTCCAATCCAATTCCCCCCCCCCCCCCAAACATAAGGGGAGGGTATTGCTTTCTACCGGCTTAAACACCCCAAAGGCCCCAGATCCAGTCTCCTCTCGGAAGCTAAGCAGGGCTAGCTCTGGTTGGCACTTGGATGGGAGACCGCCAGGGGCTTGGAGGGTCTCTTTCAGAGGAAGGAACTCTGAGTATTCCTCGCCTAAGGCCTCATCTACGCTGACCCATCAACACTACAATGAAATGAAGAAAGTGGCTTCGCTGTGCTTCTTCAGCTTAGGCAGAAAAATCCAGGCACCAGTTTTGAGGCCCACATGGGGATGATACAGGCTGGATCAGCACTGATGTATAATCCAGTTTCTGAATCCGGGTGATCTGCTGTGAACTGGATGATGCGAGTCTACCCTGCTATTTCATCCAGTTCAAAGCAGATCACCTGAATTCAGAAATAGAACAGTGTTGATGGGTGTTGGGTTTCATCCCTGGGCTGCACAAGTCTCTTGTGTCATCAAGTTTCCAGTCCTCAATGAGTAGCTAGGCTAGAAACAGGGCTGAGCTGAGGGATTCCTTCCCCCACATCCCTATGCATGTTTCCCAAAAAGGGTTTGTCTCTACTCTTCACACCATATGGTTTCCTACATTTTGGGAACTCTTCTGCCTTTTCTTCCTTACAGTAAGGATGCATCTGCCTCACTCTAGGCAAAATGTAGCTGCATGGATATTTTTACCTCCTATAGAAGAGGAGATTTAGTAAGTTAGTTAGCTCCAAGGCCTTTTCTATCAAGAATGTATTTCTTTTACTTCAATAAATATTTTTGAACTAAAGTTCTGACTCTACAATCCTGAACCATCCTAAAAATAGAAGCTTATCCCAGTTCATCACAGGTAAGTTTCTGCTGGTATTTTGGTGGAATTGCCCCAATTGAGGATTGTTTTGAGCCTAACAGCTCAAATTCCCCAACAATGGGGCCCCAAACTCCAAAGCAGCATAGGCCCCCTTCTACACTGCTAGATAACTCAGATTATCAAAGAAGATAATCCACATTATGTACTTTGAACTGGATTATAGGAGACCCCTTCCACACAGCTGTATAAAATCCCACATTATCTGCTTTGAACTAGATTATAGGGCAGCGCTGACTCTGATAACCCAGTTTGTTTATTTATTTATTTATTACAATATTTATATTTATAGTTTAAAGCAGATATTTCCCCCTTCCACACAGCTGAATAATGTCCCACATTTTCTGCTTTGAACTGGAATATATGGCAGTGTGGACTCAGATATTCCAGTTCAAAGCAGATATTGTGGGATTTTCTGCCTTGATATTCTGGGTTATATGGCTGTGTGGAAGGGCCCTGAGTCTACATTGCCATATAATCCCGTTCAAAACAGATAATCTGGATTTTGTATGGCAATGTAGAAGGGGTCATAGGTGCGCATTAAGGGGTTTCTTTTTTCCCCACGCCTTTGGGCCCTTTCACACAGCCATATCACCCAGAACATCAAGGCAGAAAATCCCACATCTGCTTTGAACTGGGATATCTGAGTCCATACTGCCATACATTCCAGTTCAAAACAGAAAATATGGGCAAGAGACAAACCTTTCCAATGCTAATTAGGGTGATTAACTGAAACATTAATGCTGGTTTCCAACTGACAAAGGACTCTTGTCACACCCTGGACTCTCCACAGATATATATTTTTTTCCTTTCCTTGCCTAGTTTATCCATACCTCACAACCTCTGAGGATGCCTGCCATAGATGTGGGCGAAACGTCAGGAGAGAATACTTCTGGAACATGGCCATACAGCCCGAAAGACATACAACCACCCAGAAAATATGGGATTTTCTGCCTTGATATTCTGGGATACAGGGCTGTGTGGAAGGGCCCTGAGTCCATACTGCCATATATTCCAGTTCAAAACAGAAAATATGGGATTTTCTGCCTTGATATTCTGGGATACAGGGCTGCGAGGAAGGGCCCTGAGTCCATGCTGCCATATATTCCAGTTCAAAGCAGATAATCTGGAGTTTTATTCAACTGTGTGGAAGGGAGTTTGTTATTGAGCCACTGTAGTTTGAAGGCGGCATTAAAAAGTCGGTATAGATAGGGCCTAAGTAAACTCTGTGAAGCCCAAACTACATATAATGCAAGAGGGCCTGTGCCAGGTTCCAGGGTCTGTCTAAGGGCGCCCTGCCCAGGAAACCCTTCCCATAAAGGGACTGGGTGCGGGGCTGGCCCTCTGCTCATCCTCAGAGTCCCCTGAAACCCTGGGCTGGCCATCCAAAGCCTCTGCAGCCGCCTTGCAGTTGGGAGAGGGATATTGTGAGAGACAAGTGATAGCAAGCCCTATCCCTATCCTTCCTGAGGCGCCTCTTGCCGCCTCTCTCTGGCGGGGCATCTCCTTGGGAAGGAAAGGGCTGGAGAACCGAGGAACCCATACAGAGCTGGCAAACGGAGCCGTTTCTCTTCGCACCCAGCCAGACTCCTGTGCATTGCAGTTGGCGTTGACTTCAATGGCTCTGGGCCCGCAGGATCGTGCCCCTTGTGTATCAGCCCAGGCGCAAGAAGGAAAAGAGGCGCCTCCCTGCATCTCTCCGAGTCTGACAAACTGGTTATTCCTGAATGCCTGGCCTGACTTCCAGAGCGTTTGTGCGAACCTGAAGAATTTGGGACGTAATCCGATTTAGCCCCATTAAAATAGACAGAACTTGATTTAAAAACCTGGGGTTTGATACCAGGTGGCCGATCTCAATAAATCGGCTTAAAAAAAAAAGTGCGTCGGCTTAACAGCTTTATTGATCAGCCTGGAAATATTTTCCATTCCACTTTAAAAAAAATCGGACAGAAGTGATACTATTTTGCTTACAAACGCGTGGGTCAAAAAGAAAGAGTCGTTGAAGGCTTTCATGGCCGGAATCACTGGGGGACCTTCCACACAGGCCTATATCCCAGAATATCAAGGCAGAAAATCCCACAATATCTGCTCTGAAGTGGGTTATTTGAGTCCACACTGCCATATATTCCAGTTCAAAGCAGATAAAGTGGGATTTTATTCAGCTGTGTGGAAGGGGACTGGGTACCTGTGAGTTTTCCGGGCTGTATGGTCATGCTCCTGAAGCATTCTTTCCTAACACCTCCCAATAAAGGATTCCCCCAGGCAGTAAGCAGCCAGACCTTGATGCTGCAATGCTATACAATGCTAATCAAGGTGGCCAATTACAACATTCACACTTTCCTCAGACAGACAAGAGTTCTTTCTCCCATCATTCCACAGATATATAAACCGCACTTGACTAGTTTCCAACATATCTCACAACTTCTGCGGATGTCTTCCATAGATTCGGGCGAAACATCAGGAAAGAATGCTTCTGGAACATGGCCATACAGCCCGGAAAACTCACAGCAACCGAAAAAGAAAGAATCTGGGGGAGGGGAGTTGATTTTATTGGGAACTAAGAAACAAACGCAATTCTCCCCCTTTGGGGCAAAGCAGCGATGCCGAAGAGCATGTGCAAAGGGCCAGCCCAGGGAGTGTTAATTTCCATAGACTCCAATGAAGCACCTAAAGAGTACTATTCCTGCCCATTGACGGTGCGTCTACACCAAGCATGGGCACATTTGGGCCCTCCGGGTGTTTTGGACTCCAACTCCCACAATTCCTAACAGTCGGTAAGCTGTTAGGAACTGTGGGAGTTGAAGTCCAAAACACCCGAAGGGCCCAAGTTTGCCCATGACTGATCTACACTGTAGAATTAATGCAGTCTGAAGCTACTTTAACTGCCATGGTTCAATGCTAAGTAATCCTGGGAGTTGTAGTTTACAAGGTCTTTAGCCTCCTCTGCGAAGAATGCCTTTCCAAACTACAACTCCCAAAATGCCATGGCATACCTTCTATTAATACTACAGTGGGTGCACCTGAAAGGTAGTCAGTCGCCCTGGCCTTCAGTGGGAAACTTACTTTCTCCATTATCAGATCCTGGGACAGAGAGCCTTCAAAAAGAGCAGTCCCTCCACTTCCATCCCAGGAGCCCCTGCCTTGGGATGGGGGAAGCTTCCTTTGCGTCCGCACGCCCGCAGGTGAGCTGTTGACGCGCGCTAGTTTGTAAAGGGAACAAAAGAAATGGCAAACATCTGACGTCAGCGGAGCATATTCTTATCTTGTCATGCGTGGGGAGGGGAGTGGGGAGAAGTCGGCGAAGAGGCTTAAAGAAACAGCGCCAAGCCTTTTCCGACTGACCCTTTGACGCGAAATTCCAAACCATTGGGAGGGCTTGGGCTTCTCTTTGAATCCGCCTCGCTCGCCAAAAAGAGACCTTCCTTCCCCAAAGGAAAACGAAACAGGAGAAGTGAGGCTAAGGATTTGCGGGAAGGAGAGAGTTAAAGGCGGGGAGGGTATGGGAGTGGTAGCCCAAGAAAGAGACCCCCCCCCCAAGCTCTACTCAGAGTGAATCTCAGGCCTGAGCAAACTTGGGCCTTCCAGGTGTTTTGGACTTCAACTCCCGCCATTCCTAACAGCCTCAGGCCCCTTCCTTTTCCCCCTCAGCGGCTGAGGGGGGGAAGAAAGGGTCTGAGACCAGGAATTGTGGGAGTTGAAGTCCAAAACACCTGGAAGGCCCAAGTTTGCCCATGGCCGGCCAAGACAGTAGAATCAATGCAGTCTGACACCACTGTAACTGCCATGGCTCAATGTTATGGCATGTTGGGAGTTGTAGTTTCACAAGATCTTTAGCCTTCTCTGCCAAAGGGTGATGGTGCCTCCTCAAACTACAAATCCCAGGAGTCCATAGCATTGAGTCATGGCAGTTAAAATGGTGCCAAATCGCATTTTTTCTACAGTGCAGATGTATCTTCAGAGAAGAGAGAATGGCGGCACAGAAAAACAAGAAAGGGTATGCATTTAAATCAAGACTTCTGGGATCTTTGAAAGCCAGCTCAGAGGTTGGAAAAGGTATCTTTTATTACTGTGGATCTCCCACAATGGTGGGAGATTGGGAGTCTGGTAACTCTACTTGGAAAAAAAGTAATTTTTCCAATGTGGATATGGTAATAATGGCAAAAAAGAAAAGAAAAACATGCAGCTTGAATATTTGCCACACTGCCATAACTTTGAGAAGTCTGAGCACCTCATACAAAATGGTCCATTATAAACTTTTCCTGACAACAGTAGTCAGTAAAGAGCAAAACACTCTCCTCTTCTGAGGCAACACCATCCATGTCTCTTTAGAAATAAGCCAGATTGAATTCACTGGTTGTTTCTCTGAGATAAACACTACAGGTAGAGAATTGTAGCCTTACAGTTTTAACAAATGGACGGGTAAAGAGACAACAGATTTTTTACTGATTGACAGATCTGTGCTGACATCTTTAAATACTCTGAGGGGATCAGTGAAGGAGCTGCCTGCTTCTCTCAGGTTTAGTTACAAACCTCCTTGGTATGAGAAGCAGGAAATTCAAATTTATCTCCCCTCTTCATTCTTATGGTAAAATCACAACAATAAATTACATCACAGACAGCTTATTGGACTTTTCAATAAATAATTCCCCAGTTCTTCAACCTAAGAGTAAGGAGTGCCTGCCTTTCTTCATAAAGCTCTCATCTAGTGTCCTCTGGTCTGTACCTAAGATGTATAGAAATGGAAGTCCCTGGATACATCTACATTGCAGAATTAATCCAGTTTGGCACCACTTTAACTGTCATGGCTCAATGCTATGGAATTTTAGGGAGTTGTAGTTTGGTGAGGCACCACTACTCTTTGACAGAAAAAACCTTGTAAAACAGTGACTCCCATGATTCTATCTCATTGCGCCATGACAGTTAAAGTGGTATAAAACTGCCTTAATTCCATGGTGTAGATGCATCCTTTTTGATGCCTTGGTGTCTTTAAAAGTGAAGCTAGAACTTTAATTTCATAGCAGGCACTATGTTGAATATTTCTCAAAGTGGAATTTTGAGATTAAACCTCAAGAATTACTTTCCCAGATTACAATTATTTGGGATTGCAACTCCCATCATTCACAGTGATGAAGGATCATAAGTGCTGAAGTCCAAACCATCAGGTTGGTGAAGAGCTCTGTTTTTATGATAGAACCTACTAGGAAATGACATTTATAACTCAGGAGCATAAATCATGTTACATAGGACCCTATGTAACACTTTGCACTTTGCAATGCTTCAACGACCAAGCCATGTCTGTTAGGACTTTGTGATCACCATGAAAATCCCGGGACTGTCCCATGTCACTGGTTGATCATATATTTTAGGAAATACATTGGTTCTTGTTTTCCCAACTATATAAGACAACATTGATATGAAAATGTGCTTTGGAACTATTAGAATGAGGCAGGATCTATACTGTCAAATCAACCAGTTTGAACTGCATTATATAGTCCAGTAGTTCCCAACCTTTGGGCCTCCAGGTGTTTTGGACTTCATTTTCCATAGTTCCTAACAGCTGGTAAGCTAGCTGGGATTTCTGGGAGTTGAAGCCCAAACAACCTGGAGGCCCAAAGGTTGGGAACCACTGATATAGGCAGTATAGATCCAATTTGAACTACACTGAGCTGCATTATGTGAGTCTACTAATGTTGTTTAAACTGCCTGAGAAAATGTGACTTGGCCAAGGTCACCTGGTGGGTTTCAATGGCTATGTGAGGATTTGAAGCCTGGTTTCCCAGAGTCCTAGTTCTCAGAGTAGCATTAACCACTTCCACATCTTGCCATATGTTAATAAATAGAGCAGATCCAAACTTTCAGTTTATCCATATCCATAAGTTAAATAAGCTATCTCTAGTAAAACTATTATTTCTCTATAACCATAAGACCCTCCAGATGTTGTTGGACTGCATTTCCCAGGGAGACTGTGCCAGGTACTTCAGCTGGGGATTTCAGCAGAATAATAATACAAGATTTCATGGGGATAATACAAGATTTGCGAGAATGATGCTTTTTTGGGGAAAACATCCTTTGATTGATTAGATGTTTCAGCTAGTGAGCCAGTCAGACAAAAATATTTCTTCAGTGTTTGCAAGAGGTTAAGGTTGTAGAGGTGAGATCTAGAGAGGTAAACAGGATGTGAGTTGGAAAAAATCCAACTTCCTTTGATTTTGTGTGGAGCCTTGGCCAAGGCTGGAAAGGGAAAATGGAGCTGGAAGAAACCCAAGGCTAGCTTTGGGTCATGGGTCCTTTCCCAAGTTCCAAATGGATTGCTGTCATAAATCTCTAGAGGTGTGAATAGCTTAGGATGTCTTACTATCTTGCCTTTTATTGACCCAAGACTGTTTCTGACTTAGCTTTCTTTTGTCCAGCATGGTCTTGTGGTCTGCTACAAATTGGAAACTTTCCTTTAGAAGGCACTTAAATATTTAATAGAGTTGAAAAAAAGCGAATTAAAATGTTAACAATATTTACTACCTGAATTAGGCAAGAGCTTGAGTATCAGATCTGATGTTGGTGAAGCCTAATATGTGAGTTTCGAAAAATACGAAGGATTCGAATCCTAGCTTTAGAAAACACCTTTACAAGGTGCGTTCAGCCTTAAGTTTTGACCTTCATATTTCTATTAGAGGATTTCTCTTAAATCAGACAAAGTCATGCATGTTATTGGCTAGTCCCAACTGGGGAAGACCCATTGCATGAATTATTGAATGGAGAGCTAACATGTAGGTAAATCCTATTGGATTAACTCTAGTTGAGAGTGATGATAGGGTTCAAGTTTCTATTCTGCTTTAGTCAGTTATAACCAAGATCTCTGTCATTACATTTCAGCAATATAGTTCTTAGCATTTAATTATCTGTTAGTTGGTTTTTAAATACTGAGTTTATTTATTTCTGGGGCCTTGGAGTTGTCCCCAAAATTATGACAATAAAATGGTTTGCCAAATATGCCTTCAAGAACCCATAGTTCAAAGCCACTCATGTTCGAATTAGATCCTGCCTAATTTGTCTAATACATTCTGCTTTGCTCAGAACAGTGTTTTCCTTGAAATTTCTCCTTCAGCTTTAATATTCAGTTAAATGGTTGGGTTCCCCTTTTTTGTGGTTTTATGATTAATTTGGGGGTCCCCCTCCTTCCCCCTCCTCTCTCTTGGCAACTAGCCACAGAGACAACCAAAATAGAGTTATTGGACATGGTTGGTTGCTAACTCCCAGCAGCACCTTTTAAAATAGGGCAGCGCAACATGTGACCCATCAAACTGACTGCAACCCACCAGGCCTCTGCGGTGCCCTGCCAACCTCCAGGTGCATGATAAGTTACTCTTTTTTTTTGCTGTTTATGGCATGGATCCAAAGCCAGACAGTTTATACAGTTCCTGGGGGAACCTCAAAAATATAGCTTGCTGCTGGATTTGGCTCAGTGGGCTATAATGTCTGTAGCTCTGCTTTAAAGCAGAGATTTTGCACTTAACCCAGATTGCAGTTTTGCTCTAGTCCTTCTCTCCTTCTTGACTTGAACTCTTAAATCTGCAAGTAGGTGTTCTAGTTCCATTTGAAGCAATGCAGAAGTTTGGCAGGGCTCCCTTTCACATGTGATTTCATTATGATACAAGATGGGTGACTAGGTAGGAGCAGCCTGCATACTTAGGCCTTCCTATGTTGTTCCGATATTACAGTGTAATGTGGAAGCTAAAAAACAACAGTGTGATAGTAGGCTGCATATTGAGGCTGCAAAGGGTCTAGATTGAGGTATTCATAGCCCCACTCTATTCTGCTTTACTGAGACCTCACATAGGATACTGTGTCCAGTTCTGGAGACCAACATTCAATAAGGATATTGACAAGCTGGAAGATGTCCAGAAGATGGCAATCAATATGGTCAATGATCTGGAATCCAAATCCTATGAGGAGTGGCTTAGGAAGCCGGGTATGTTTAGCCTGGAGAAGAGGAAGTTGAGAAGGGACATGATAGTCATATTTAAGTATTTACAAACAGATGTCATATTGAGGAGGGCAAAAGCTTTCTTTCTGCTGACTAGGACATGGAGGAATAGATTCAAAGTGCAATAAAAGAGATTCAGCCTAAACATAAGGAAAAGCTTTTTGATGGTAGGAGCTGTTCCATAATGGAATATGATGTCTCTTTTTGTGGTAGAGTTTTCTTCTCTGGAGGTTTCTAAACAGAAGTTATATGGCCATCTAGGGGAGACAGGGTGGATTAAAAATAAAGATTTATTTATTTATTTGTCATGAATGCTTTGATCGTGTATTGCTGCATGCCAACTGGTGATGGCTATTATCTCTTTCAAATCTATAGTTCTATATAATGACAACGTGCAGTCCTTACCTATTGAATACACTTGTTTACAAATGAGGTGCTGAAGGATTTAAGAAAGCAGGTCGTGTTTTAGCTCAAAGATGCACCAAGAGCCTCGTCACATTGATGAGGTCCAGCATTGTGATTCACCAGCCTCCATAGCAAATTTGGGCAGCAGTGAGGCTGACACTTTGCAATCCAGTGTTGCCACTCCGATGAAGCCCCGTTGTTCCTAAAGAAACATGGGGTGGTTTCGTGTCGGTAGGGGCAATGTTCCACTATGCTGCCACCCCAGTTTGCCCACAGAGCCCCACTGGAAGTTGTCCTATATAATATGATGGGCAGCGTGGGATTCCATGGATGAACTGAGGCAGAAGAGTCCTAGGACCCTTCTGTCCCATGTGATAAGGCTGTAACTCAGAAGTAATCATAGAGCTGGAAGAGACCTCATGGGCCATCCAGTCCAACCCCCTGCCAAGAAACAGGAAAGTCACATGCAAAGGAGTTCCATTAAAGTTCCTGCAACCCAGAGCCTAAAGAATTTTCCTTTTTTTGAATGATCGGTAGCTCTCAGAATCCCCCAGGTATCACATGCTGTTGTAGCCTCAGATGACCAAAATCAAGCAAGTTATTCCAGCAAGCATCAGAATCTGTTTACTTAATGAAATCAAATTGTAAATGCAAATTGGATAGGTTTCTGGAATCCCTGCATAAGGATAGTATGGGACTCTGAAACTCTTCTCTCCTAGTCTCCCTTGGTTAGGCAAAGTTTAAATGAAGTGTAACTAGAAGGAGGTCACAGGTGACTGACAAGTTCAAGCTACTTAGCTCAATTATCAACTACTTTCATTACCAAATTATGTTCAATTTTATTCTCCTGCTTCATGAGAAATTATCTGAAGGGGAATATCCAATGAAATCAGACGATTTAAGTCAATTCTGGTATACTAGTATTTACATGTAAAATCATTTTTGTGATATATACTCTCATTAATGGATATGCAATTGCTGAACCTTTCCAGTTAGATTTAGAAATGTAGTCATCAGATTAGTTCAAAAGGAATCCTATTAGGTACTATATTAATTATAATTTTTCAGAAACTTTATCATAAATTGGTGAATTCTTGAATGTTGTCACTTTAAATTGTACTTAAATTTTGTTTTTCTGTATAAGCCTCGAAGCATTGAAAATAGAGAACAAACCAGAATATAAGAAGTAGCATGTAGTAATTCAGGTCACATGATACCTCCCCATCCCAAGTCAAGGGGAAACCTGACTTGGGGGGAGGGGAGAAAGAACCCCATGGGAATGGCATTTCATCTGAACTTCCTTATATGTTTCTTGCCTACAACAGCTGGCTGTTTTTTCCCTTTAATTTCATTTTGTTGTGACAATATTTTTCTGGTGGTGGTGATAAGTCAAGTTTTATTGTATTCATTATAATGACCAGCAGATTCTCATATATAAATCATTAAGTTCCAGCAACAGTTTAAAAGTAGCACTCCCCTATATTTCATTTTTAATGCATCAGCTGTTGTTTTAGGGAAAGAAAATAGCTTTGGTTTGTTCTTTTACAAATAACACAGATAAAGACTTCTCCAAATTCATTCAAAGATGAGTACATAACCAATGGCAAAGATCCTACCTCAACATGGAAAGTTATACATTGACTATAGTACCTGAATCTTGTCTTGAATAGTAATGTTATGCAACAAAATATGCATATGAAAGAATACTGTGCCATCGCAACTGATGGTTGGTTATACATCAGTTGAGACTGCACAACTGGATGTGCAAAGAAGCTTCATGTGAAACTTCACTTCCATGGCCTTGATTGGAGAAGCACTTGCACATGCGTGAAGACATTGAAGGATTCTGATCCATCTTTCTTTTATCTGCTGTGGGTGCTTCTTCTATCAGGAATGTTCTGGGTTGTTGTGTGTTGTATGGCCATGTTCCAGAAGTATTCTCTCCTGATGTTTCACCCACATCTATGGCAGGCATCCTCAGAGGTTGTGATTTCAGCAACGAAAGCCTTCGACAACACAAGGAATGTTCTGCTTCATGATCTCAGTTGTCAAATCTCTATGCATTGTTGGAAGTAAGCATTACCCAAATTCAGTGGGACTTTATTTAATCATGTGTAGGATCAGCTTGCAGATCTGTAACCCTAGTTAAGTTTGGATAAATTAACTTATGAGCTTGCTTTTTACTACTGCTGTGTCTGTATGCCTTGAAGTTGGCGGTGGACTTGTTGTGACTCCACAAATTTCATAAGGTTTTCTCAGGCAAGGAATATTCAGAGGTAGTTTGGCAATTACTTTTCTGTAAAATATAGCCTACAGAGTTTGGTTTTCTTTGGCAATGCCCCCATCCAAGTATTAATTAGGCTCAATCATGCTTATTTTCCAAGATCAGATGGAATCTGGTGCCTTAAGGGTCCATTAGTTAGTATTGTCAATTCAGGTTGTCAAAGCAGATCATTTTCTTAGGATTAAATAAGCATGGCTAATACCACACTGCTAGGAAAAGAAGTTCTTCCTGACTGGTTTAATGTACATCTCTTTTAGTAGGGTGCTACTTTCTATGTGACTTTTAATTTGGGGAGTTGTGATGGGCTACAACCTGGATAAATTACTTTTTGGGACTACAACTCCCAGAATCCCACAATCAAAACTTCCACGCTGTAGCAATTTTTATAACATTTTATCAGCCTTGCAACTGATCCATGTGAAGCCATGACAAAAAGTGTTGTATACCACTTCCAGGGAAGAGGGCAATTAAAGGACAAATAAATCTCTTCAATCTCTATTAACATTATGAATATTAACATGTGTAGTACAGTCTTCCTAACTCTTCATGACTACACAGACACATAGTTCACATGTGGGATGCTGTTAAATTTTCCTTTCAAATATCTGAGGAAAGAACATTAAAATGAATGAATGACACTGTTTTGTGTACTTTGATGCAGAAAATGACACAGACTCTTTGTAGCAAGTCCACATGCCAGTGTTATGCAGAACAAATCTTCATGGCAGATAGTTATATACTGTAGCTCTGATTGTTGATATTTTTGGTGAGTTGGAAATAAAACTTGTTTTGTCTTGTATGGCCCATTTGGGAATGGAGGAGTTCCTACATAGTATAAGTTCAAAATTTATTTCCTAGGGTGCTTCTAAACTGCCCAAAATGTGAATGAACCAGAATTAAAATGCTGTTTTGTGCCACATTTTCAGGCCACATGCGCGTAGAAAACCCCAACTCATTGGAGGGAAAGTGGCTATATAGACCAGCCGTGCCAACACTGGGTCAGCATGGCTGGGTATAGCCAGTACCATCCTACCCTCCTTGCACACTGTTTTACCCCTAAAACTTAGAGAAAGTCCCCTTACTGTTCTTGGAGGTTGCCTTGAATTTGTATCTTGCCCCCAGATAATTCTTCGGTAGGAATGTTCACTCCCAGATACAACAATTCAGAAATGTGTAGAGAGTAAGAATATCTAACAGTGTTATGCCAATAGTAGCCATAGTTTTTAGACACAACATTTAACCAAAAAGCCATTAAATATTACTTTATGAAGGAATTTATTCTTTTCCCTCAAAAAGCAAGGTTCCAAAGATTATATTTGTGTTTTGTTCTTTTAGGCAATGAAGTTTTTGATCCCATCTGATCTTCAGCATGTAGAATAAATAACTTAGTTGCTTCCAAAAATATTGAGGTTCTTTTCCTTCTATCTCAATCCAAAAGAGCAATTAAATTCCAAGTGTGAATCTTAAGATCAGAATTTGGAAAAATTACTCTTTTGGATTGCAGCTGCCAGAAAAAAGTAACCTGTAAATTTCCCTAATAAATTTAGAAATGAAGTTAAATATAAATGAATTAAAATGCTCGGTGTCCTCCCATGGATGCTTTTTTCTACAAGGTGACTCCTAAAGTTCTTTTTTGATTTATATTTCACCCTTCTCACCCCGGAGGGGACTCAGGGCAGATCACATTACACATATAGGCAAACATTCAATGCCTTTTAACATAGAACAAAGACAAACAAACATAGGCTCCAAGCCGGGCCTCAAACTCATGACCTCCTGGTCAGAGTGATTCATTGCAGTGATTGATTGCAGCTGCTCTCCAGCCTGTGCCACAGCCCGAGCCCACATACAACATACAAAATGTCAAAGCAATATGAAACTGTCTGTAGAATTAAAACCATATAAAACATTTACTTTAAACCATTCGGTAGTTCTAAAACAAAAACCCCATTGCATAGTTAGCACCCCCAATATGAGGTAGAATAGACACATCTTCCTCTGACTTTGGAAAGATGGGAAGGGAAGCAGCCCTGTTGGCTTCCAAAGGACGGGAGTCCTTGGGTAGAGAAGGTCTTCTCCTCTGCTCCTGCTAAGCATGCCTGTGAAGAAGATGGTATTAAGAGAAGTGCCTTCTCTGAAGATCCTGGATTACAGGTGGACTCATATGGAAAGATACAGTCCTTCAGATAACCTAGCACTTCACCCCATGCAGTCTTCGCTCCGGTTCTTTGTACTGCCATCTTACGAAAGTCATTACATGACACAAGGTCACTTCCAGTGGTTGGCCATGGGACTCCATTGTGGCAGTGCAGGGAAACAGAGTGAAGACTGCGTGTTCTGGAATTGGGTGCTACCCAACTCCCAATGAGAGAAGATGAATGGAGGAAGGAAAGGATGTGAGATGGGATGCACCGATAGGATAAGATCTTAGACCTTAGCCACATGGGCCCTTATAAGTCACAATCAGCACTTGTAAATAGATTGCCAATCAGTGAAGCTATTGTAATTTATTTATATTTAAGGTTTTTATATATCTTCTCCCAGCCCACAAGGGCTCTAAGAGGAATGCACAACAAATAAAAGCATTACAAAGAGTACAAACAAATGGATCATCTGCTCCCTGTAATCAGCCCTGCTGAAATCTCGCTGCAGCTTTTGGACCAGCGGACATTTCCAAACTCTCTTCAAATGCAGCCCGATATACAGGCAGTCCCCGAATTACAAACATCCGACTTACAAACGATCCATAGGCAAACATGGTGATGAGACAACGGGAAGTGAGAGAAATCTACCACCAGGATAGGAAATTCAATCCTGAATGAGTTATCGTGGGGAAAAAGGTGTCCCACTGAACCTTTATCCCCAATCCTTGTTTCCAAAAGAAGTCATTTTTTTTTTCAAAATCCAATTATTACAGGGACAGAAAGTGAGGTGAAATCTTCTGAACAGGGGCACAGACAGCAAAAGTAACACCACAGGGGGTGTTAACCCTTTATTATGCTATTCAAAGCTTATATATATAAGCTTTGGAGTTGCACTTAAAAATGTACCTGCTCTGACTTACATACAGATTCAACTTAAGAGCAAACCTACAGAACCTATCTTGTTTGTAACTTGGGGACTGCCTTTAGAGCACATTACTGTAATCCAAATGTGGCGATGCGTTGCTTTCAAATTAGGGTAGAAAAACCTTCCAAGAGTGAAGCAGCAGTTTAACTTGTCAAACTCCAAAATACATTCCACCTTGGAAGTGTTTGTGGGCTCCTCTAGAGTATGCTTCTGGCCCAAGTATAGTCAAAATATAGGATTCACTATATTCATAGTTTCAGGTATGCACAAGGGATCTTGGAAAGTATCCCTCATGAATACAGGGCCATACTGAATAAGGTAACAGTGAACCACTTCCCAGCATGCATCCCTTCATAAAAGTACCTCAACCACTTACAGTCCAACTGTACTGTTTTCTGATTTCTGGGGGTAAAGAATAAACGTAACACTTGCTCCACCAATGTGTTAAACTGAGTAAGGAAGACGCTGGTAATAACTCGGAGGCCACCTATGCCTAGCTCTGCATTTCAGAAAATGGATAGTATGTCGTAAAAAGGCAGCAAACTGTGTAAACAGTGTAGGAATGATTCCCAAATGCAAAAGGGCCTCCACATTAAGGATGCTCGCAATGTAAAGGTTACTTGGAGAAGGGCAATAAAAACCCCAAAGAAAAGGGAATAAAATAGGTTCTTTGGCGCATAAGGAAGTCACCGTCTTGAAATGGTAGCTATATACACAAGTACATTTGTCTTTCAGACCCTGTACTCTTGATTAGAATTCCAACGCCACTGGAGGGGGTTACAATTTTGTTGAGTTTCTGGATCTCAATTGTGCTGTCATGGGGTCATTCTTTCTGGTAATAAGGTAGCTAGTAGCCCCTGGGAGAGAGGGAAAACAATTGACTCTTGAAGAAAGAAACATATATTGAACTCTGGAGTGGGTTTTTGGCAGAGGACCAGCGCTTTTCTCATAGCATTTGTCATGGTAGCAATGAGAGGGCGAAAAATAGTGGGAATTGTTCAAGCAGTCAAAAAAAAAAAAGGCAAAAGCACAGGAAGATTGCTACAGAAGCTGAAGTAGAAGCAGAGGAGTTAGATATTTTGAAATTATATGCTACAGCAATTTGGGATTTTTTTTCAGTTTGCAGCGAGAGTTCACATGCAAGAGATGTGGATTTCATTAGGCAGAAATCTGTTGCTTATGATTAGCAAACAAGCGTACTTCAAAACATTCTTTACTTTAATATGAAGTGAAGTCATTTGAGTTCAAAACATATGCCTTTACTGAGCTCCAAAGACTAAATTGCTAAATAAGACAAACCAGATAAGCACATAACTTTCATAAGCATACTTGAACACTGGAGACCTTCCTCAGAAGATCATTTAGAAAGTTTCTTTAAAAAACAAAACCTTTAATTACCCCATTAATTTTGTCCTTATAAATGCTGTACAGTTCACCCATAAGATCTATCATTGCATTGTATGGAATGCTCACCTGCTAGTACACAAAATTCCATGAGATATGGTTAAAGGTGTCCTTGGTTCATAGTGAAAAGTGGTGCCCTGTATCTTTTCATTACAATGCATTTCAATGTAATCTAATAAGAGTCAGCATGGTATAGTGGTTGGACTATGAAACTAGAAATCAGGGGTTGAATTCCCGCTCAGCTATGGAAACCTACTGGGTGACTTTGGGAAAGTCACATTCTCAGTCTCAAAGGAAGGCAAAGCAAATCCCTGGTTAAACAAATCTTTTCAAGAAAACCCCATGATGATTTATACAGTTTTATAAAGGTGGATTCCATATACAAGAGGAAATATAGCTGGCCAGACTTTCCCGGAATTGAGGAGGGGCAGCATTTCAACACTGCAAAATTTGTAAAAATAAAAAATAAAATAAATTCATGTTTAATCTCTGTCTGTTTGTGTCTAATAAGTGGGGTCAACTTCTACATAACAACATTACACTGTCCTTACTTTCCTGGAGTTGAAGGGGTTCCTTTGGTTAATTCCTAATCTCATATAAATAATACAACTGTTTTGGGACATTTAGAATGCTGTAGGTACCATACAAAGTTAAACCTGATTATCACTAAGTGGCCATCCTCACTGCAATAGCAGTAAGGCTGTCTGGACAAATTTAACACTGGCTACCAAGAAGTCCTGTTTTGATAGGTGATCAAATTCCTCTTGAATGCCTGCATAGAATCTTTCAATTTTTTGATCTTTTGCCTCTATGGCTTGAGCATAAACATTGATATGGTTATATTAATTAATTTTAAGTTCTATTGACATGATACAGTCCAACTTTGCATTATACCCTTTTGAGTGCATTTGCCACTTCTCTCCCCATTGCGAGTGCACACCTGTTTCTTCTTATCTTTTCACTTCTTGAGGAAAACACTGTAATAATTATCTGACCCAAAATGTCCTTTTCCTGTCCACTTTAGCTTTCTCATCTCAAATATTGGTATGTTTATATGTTCTATTTTTTCTTTACTTTGTTTAGCCTTCCTTGAATCAAGCTTTTTACATTCCATGTTTCTATGAGTTCTGGAGCTTTGGGATTTCAATAGCAGAACTTTTTTTTCTTGGGTTCAATGGTTTTCCTCTGCTCTACCCCAGTACTGTAGATTGTTGAATACATCTAACATTATATCTTGTTTCACTTTGGATTGTCTCATGTGAGACGTGAGCAAGGCTGTTGAGGAGAGGGTGATCTGGGTGTCTCTCATGCATGGGGTCACAATGAGTCAAAGTTGACTTGGAGACAATTAACAACAAACAAAAGTGTTTTAACTGTGGTATTCTAGAACTGGGAAGAGGTCCGTCCAATTGAGCGCATCCATGTTTGTGTGAGGCCCCTCCTGTGAGTCATGGTGGCTTCTTTAAAAACTGCAGTAAAAATATGTGGAGCATATTTGCCTCCTCCGTGAGATTGTCTTTTGGGAAGACCCCATTTCCTTCTTATACCAATTAGAATGCATTTTCTTCTCAGGGTCCTGGAAGAAATTCCCTGGCAACTCTGGCATTTTGAACTTCTTTTTTAAATATGTAGATTGCCCCACTTGAGTCTGTCCCTCAGGCAAGTTGGAACAGCATTTCTTCACCTCTGCTCCCTACTTTCTGGCACATGCTGGGTAGGAAGGTATAGGTTCATTAATGGTCTGCTAATGAATGAAGAATATAAATATATGGAAATGTAGAACTTGTTTGAAGATCCTCCACTATCTAGAAAGAAAACTGCCTGTATTATTTCAGTAAAACTAAGCACGCATTAACAGAAGCTGTAGCATGCAAAAAGCATAATTTAACATTCATCTTGTAATTTAATGTTCCTTAAGTAATGTAAGCTGGAACCCCAAAGAGGTATATATCTTGAGAATAGTTTCCCTAAGACCCGAACAGCCCCTTTGTAAGATAACCTTGGCTGTATTTGAGACATAAAATGTAATTCTCAGGTATTCCAAAATAATTACATATATATTTAAAAACTATCAGATTTCAAGCCTTTGGAGAAAGAAATAAGGCATTTTACAGCAGCGTTTTTAAACATCCAAACCTGTACAGAGCATTCTGAGGGTCTGAAATGACTTTTCTCTAGGTGTTTATGTACTTCTGAAAGAACTCAAGAAAAGCAGTGCTACGTTTCCTAGCCAGGGTCCCTCTAGGGATCTTGAATTACAACTTACATTATAGGGGCTTCGTTCATGGGCCAAATTGACCATGTTGTCTGGGCAGAATGGAAGTTGAAGTTCAATACATTCAGAGGGCATCAGGTTGGGGGAAGGATACTTTGTCCCCTTCCAACAGTGAATTCATTTAAACAAATATGCAGTGTTGTGTTTGATATAAGCACATTTAAAACATTTGTTAATTTGGCAGCCTAGTCCTAAACATATCTATTCAGAACTAAATCCCTAATGAGTTCAACAAGGTTTGCTTCCAGGTATGTGGTTGTAAGAATAGTTTGAAAGAAATCTTCAATATTCACAAAGGATTTGAATACTGAATTAAAACCACACATGACTCTAGGCCTGGAGGAGTACAAATACAATACAAATACAGAAATAAAGTGAAGTCATAGCACACTCAGAAACATGCAAGTGAGAGTAAAAACGGAAATCCTGAAACTAGGCGTCCTGTGACTACAGAACCTGTATCTGTGGTTTTACTTACCTATCTCCAGGTGAAAATAGTTTCTCTAGATATGTGCTGTAGGGTTGGGCAAATTTTTCGTTAGTCCGTTAAATTCGTTTCAAATTCGGTTCAAAAGCACCTTTGAAGCGAGTTTTGAAACATCTGCTCACTGCCTTCCTAATATTAAGAATTTGAATCAAAAAGCACCTTTTTTGTCTGTCTCTGATGTCTTAGGATGTAGCTGTAGCCCCTCTGAGAGATGAAGCCATGTTGGCATGCCTCTCAGCCAATCAGGGCGGAAGGAAGAGGGATGGAGAGGAGGGGCCATCATACTGGTAGCGTTTTTAAAAAATGTTGTTTGAAAATTCCCAAAAAAATCGGTGGATGGGTCAAACATTATGAAACTTGATAGGCAAAGAGTTATGAATATTTGCTTCCATTCTGGAAAATTTCATCTCAATAGCTTTAAAAATGAAGCAGAACGAAGCCTCTGAATTTTCCCCATTTATTTAAATGCAAGTGAAGCAAAAAGCCATTCTCTGGACAAAACTCCATTTCCCAGAAGCCTTGGGCTAAGTGAATCAGGGCAGAAGGAAGAGGGGCGGAGAGGTGGGGCCATTGTTCTGGTAGCGTTTTTAAAAAATGTTGTTTGAAATTTCCCAAAAAATCAGTGGATGGGTCAAACATTATGAAACTTGATAGACAAAGAGTTATGAATATTTGCTTCCAATCTGGAAAATTTCATCTCAATAGCTTTAAAAATGTAGCAGAACGAAGCCTCTGAATTTTCTCCATTTATAAAAGCATTGGGCTGAAGCAGACGTTTCTCCAATAGTACTATGCCCACTTTAAAGCTACAATTCCCAGATATCCCAGGCCCTTTTTCCTCTTAACATTCCCCACCCCCTTTTGTCCTCACTTAGAATCATAGAATCATAGAATAATAGAGTTGGAAGAGACCTCGTGGGCCATCCAGTCCAACCCCATTCTGCCAAGAAGCAGGAAATCGCATTCAAAGCACCCCTGACAGATGTCCATCCAGCCTCTGCTTAAAAGCCTCCAAAGAAGGAGCCTCCACCACAGCCCGGGGGAGAGAGTTCCACTGCCGAACAGCTCTCACAGTGAGGAAGTTCCTCCTCATGTTCAGGTGAAATCTCCTTTCCTGTAGTTTGCAGCCATTGTTCCATTGCGTCCTAGTCTCCAGGAAAGCAGAAAACAAGCTCGTTTTCTCCTCCCCATGACTTCCCCTCACATATTTATACATGGCTCTCATCATGTCTCCTCTCTCTCCGCCTTCTCTTCTGCAGGCTAAACATGCCCAGTTCTTTAAGCCGCTCCTCATAGGGCTTGTTCTCCAGACCCTAGATCATTTTAGTTGCCCTCCTCTGACCATCTTGACCAAACTTTCATACGGTATGTGAATTCTTGGAAGGTATGAGAAGTTTAGAGAGAGAAAGGGAGGGAGGGAGGGAGGGAGGGAGGGAGCGAGAGGTTTGACTGTTGGACTCAGATTGTGGCTTGATTCCCCACTCACCCACCCACTTGGGCAAGTCACACACTCTCAGCCCCAGAAAAGCCAATGAAACAGGAAATAGCACTTTCAAACCAGGAACTGATTTCCTTATTCAGAGGCTGATGGCCATCTGTCAGGAATGATTTGATGGTGTACTATGATTTCTGTTCCTGGGTGATAAATGTCATTTCCTAATTGGTTCTGTCATAGAAACATAGCAAAATTTATGACACTGCCTGAACTTTGTCTTTGCGCAAGAGACATGGAGCACATTATGGTTTGCTGGGACACTGTCCACCAATTTAACAAAGTTTCAGCCACAAAAACAAAGTTTCTGAAGTAGAACAATGACTTTCAAAGTAAAGACAACCCAATGAAACAGGAAATATGACTTTCAAACCAGGAACAGATTTCTGCAATTATTAAAAAATTGTTTATTATAAAAGCTGTGAAAATTTGCCAAAACTCAGAGGATAAGGGAAACATTCTGAATTTTGGTGAGCTAGCAGTGTTAAATGGGTTCTACCACTGTACCATGTTTGAAGCAGATAGCTCAAAAAATGAGGGCAGGAGAGTCCTGTAAATTTCCCCCCAGTGTTGTTTTTGGCCACTGTGCACGCGCATCTGCCATTAACGAATTAATTTTGAATATTCCGAATATTCTTAAGTTTCAAAACCTTTTTGGGCCAAATTTCAGAAGTAGTTTCAGAAACAAAGCGCCAGCGCCCCCTACTTTAGAAGCGAGTTTAGAACCATTTTTTTCATGGATCGCTCATACCTAATGTGCTGGGTCCTCCAAACAATTCAATGGTATGCTTCCACTGGAAATTGCTATAGAGTTCTGCTGGAGCATCTAGCAAATCCCTAGGGAGAAAACACCTATAGGAATCTCTAGGTCCTCCAGGTATGCTGGGAAATCAGATGCTTTAATGGTATCTGTGGTTTCAGTAACCCCTGTTTGGCCAGGAAAATATTTCCCTTCTCACTAATTTTCGAGGGACAACAGGTGTAAAGGAACTTGAGAACAGGAAAGAACTGAAAGGTCAGGCCTCCATGTCTCCTACCTTTAAGTGAACATCACCAAATATATTTTTGGACTCCAGTTTTCATAATCCCATAAACAGTATGTTTAACTTCTTATGGGATTATGGAACTTTTTCCAGTCTTGTCTTGACCCCCTTCATCTGAAAATCTGCAGATAATTTTGGGGACTGCCCCTTTCCCCATTTTCAAGCAGCATGGGACTTTGCATGCTGGACCCATCATTTAAACTACAAGGGAGTGGATCGTGGCTGCAATTTTGTGGGAGGATAGCCATCAAAAGGTTTGTGAGAGCTTTGAATGGAGAATAGCATCCCAGGGGGCTTCTGGGAACATAATTCTACCATTTTCAGATGAATATTTTTCAGCAAGTGGAAACTTGGTGAAGTATAGTCCAGTGTCATTCTGAGAACGTTGGTGGGCTATATATGTCACCTCCTTGGTTTCTGCAATAGAAGATGCTTGGTGAGGAGCAGAACCCATCTGTTGCGTCCGTCCATGGTACCATTCCTGCCTTTCTTTAGGGTTCCACTTTGCCTACTGTTAATCACGATGTTGTTTTTTTTAAAAATGGAGACAAACAGAAAGGAAGGCCCTTCTGCTAAAGCAACGAAGGTGGCAGAAAGAGAAGAGAAAGTAAATATTTAGTTTGTGGGAAGAGGGGAAGTGAGTTTGGGGAGTCTTGATAGCCATCTCCAAATATTTGGGAAAGTGCCACAAAGAAGATGGAGGGCAATTGTTATCTACTGAGACAGACAAGAGGACCACTGCTAGTTAGTTTAACCTGCAGGAATGTGGGCTAAGATTAGATGCAAAGCAGATTTCTTAATGGCTGTATATGGAAGCTGCAGAATCAATTTCTGTGCAGATGTTTAAGAGGATGGATAAACAGTTGCCAGGGTCACATGGGCATATCACATGCACATCTATTGGTCTCTGAGTTTCTGATTTCTAATGGTTTCACAACAATGATAACCAAACAACTCCCCCCTTTCTGTTATCTTAAGCCAGGGGTCCCCAAACTAAGGCCTGGGGGCCGGATGCGGCCCTCCAAGGTCATTTACCTGGCTCCCACCCTCAGTTTTATAATATAATATTTTTATATCAGTTTTAATAATATAATATATTGTATATACATATAATATTGATAATAATCCTATGTTATACAATATAATACTAATAGTAATACAGTAGAGTCTCACTTATCCAACACTCGCTTATCCAACATTCTGGATTATCCAACGCATTTTTGTAGTCAATGTTTTCAATATATCATGATATTTTGGTGCTAAATTCGTAAATACAGAAATTACTACATAGCATTACTGCATATTGAATTACTTTTTCTGTCAAATTTGTTGTATAACATGATGTTTTGGTGCTTAATTTGTAAAATCATAAACTAATTTGATATTTAATAGGCTTTTCCATAATGCCTCCTTATTATCCAACATATTCGCTTATCCAACATTCTGCCGGCCCGTTTATGTTGGATAAGTGAGACTCTACTGTACCATATAATAATATTAATTATATGTTATATATTGCATATTATATAATAGTATAGTGGTATAGTTCAATATAGTAATATATAATGCTAATATTGTGTTATGCTAATAATATAATATATTGTATGTACATACAGCTGCTCTGAGTCCCCATCGGGGTGAGAAGGGTGGGATATAAATGTAGTAAATAAATGCAGTAAATAAATTAATAATTTTAGACTTAGGCTCGGCCAGAGTCTGACATGACTTGAAGGCACACAACAACAACAACAACAATCCTAATTAACTTGACTATCTCATTGGCCAGTAGCAGGCCCACACTTTCCATTAAAATCCTAATAGGTTTATGTTGGTTAAAATTGTTTTCATTTTTAAATATTGTATTGTTCTTTCGTTGTTGTTGCACTACAAATAAGACATGTGCAGTATGCATAGGAATTTGTTTGTATTTTTTTTTCAAATGATAATTTGGCCCCTCCACAGTCTGAAAGATTGTGGACCGGCCCTCTGCTTAAAAAGTTTGGGGACCCCTGTCTTAAGCTGTTAAAACAAGGAAAGCTTGATAGGAATCCAGAAGTGGATTTTTTGTGGATGGAAGTTTGGCTTTTATAGATTTTGCTATTGGTGATAAATTTATATCTTGCACCAAAGTTATTCTGGTGTATTTATAATTACAGTATCATTCAGCTGAACTTGTTCTCTTCCCTGCCTGATGTTGCTACATTTAGGATGGTTGCTTTTCTGTTATTCGGCTTGTCACTACAGACTGTGTTTACTGAGCTGGGTTTTATGAATTGTGTTTCTGGTCAATTGTCTTTCCTCTTCTGTAGGTATTGTGCTGTTTGATAATTTTTTATTATGTGGTATTCCTGCACATTTTACTGTCCTTTGCATGACCTTTGTATTCAATGCGTGCTATTACATGCTTATGTTTAGAATATATTTGTTATTATTTCCAAAATAACAAGGAGTTTTCCTGGCAAAATTCATTCAGTCTGGGTTTGCTATTGTCATCCTCTTAAGCTGAGAGAGAGCAACTTCCCCAAGGCTACCCAGAGGTTTCCCATGGTTGAATGGGGATTTGAATTTTGGTTTCCAGAGACCTAATTTGACATTCAAAACATGGACATATATTTGTTATGTGTCTTCATGTTGTTTCCAATGTATCGCAATCCTAAGATGAATTTGTCATGTTGGGTTTCTTGGCAAGATTTATTAAGTAGGTTTTGTCTTGCTCTGATGCTCAGAAACTGTCTTGTCCAGGGTCATCCAGTGACTTTCCATACCTGAGCAAGGATACAGTCTTTGGCCTCCAGAGTCATAGTCCAAATGACTATACCACCCTGCCTCTCTGTGAATACATATGTCCTCTGTCTTAGCTCATAGCCTGTCTGGGATACAGCCCCTTCTGCTGTGATTTCTAATAAAACACTCATACAAATCAGTGGTGTATGCACCATAATTCTGCCCCCTCAAACAAAAAATATTCCTTCATTGTCAAAATGGAGACCTTGAAAATAATCCACACTTAAAACTCTGATATTCCTTTGGCACCTTTTCTTGCACATTCTCTTCAGATGCTTAAACTATATTTTAAAGGTCAAGTTAAAGTTACTGAATGCTTAACATTTGGGGACAGCTGGAATATTTTATGAGGTGAGGTTCAAAATTCTTATTTGTAGGGGCAATGCCTCACCTCTTATAATAACCACACACACACACACACACACACACACACACACACACACACACACACACAGGAACCAGGGTTTTACATAGATCAAAGATTCTGTGACTGTAAAGGTGAAATTCAGGATCCATGGATATGGAGGGCCAACTGAATTTGAATTTGATTCCCTTAGTGCAGTGGTTCCCAACCTTTTTTTGACCAGGGTCCACTTGACTGGGGATCACTTTGACCAGGGATCACTTTGACCAGGGACCACTCTCCAACATTAGTACCAAAAGGGTTACAAATCAGTTTTTGATCAATTTTAGATTTGGTTTGGTTATTTGGGTTGCTGATTCAGAAAATTTCATTGGATAGACCACATCAGTTCTAGTTTCTGATACAGAACATATACAATCTAGTAGTCGCCATCTGCTTGTCCACAGCAAACCATATTTAATAATCTAGAGGTTATGTGGTCTATCCAATGCAATGGTCAGCTCTGCAAAAAGGAATGGAAATAAAATGAATAAAATAAATAAATAAAGAGAAAGGAGGTTCGCGGATCGGATTTTCATTCTTAGTGGGACATGAAGGTCATTATAGACAAACACCATTACTGTATTGGGTATGAGCATATAGAGATGGAAATATTGTAACCATAACACAGCATATGTTGTTCTCCTGTTTCTACTGAGATTCATATGAAAAGCTGATAATTCTTTTATTACTCATTCAGGATGCCCAGCTGATCTTTAAGCGATTTTACTTTTTGAGGATCGAACTAGGCTGCCAACATGGACCACAATCCTATCCTCATTTCTGAACTGTACAATTGTTTCCCTTAACTTAATTCACTTATTTTATCTTCTTTGTCAAGGCCCTTGGGTTGTATTGCTTGAACTCGTATGAAGTTTATATTTGTAAATATATGATTGACTATGTATGTAGATTTGTTTTTTTGTATAAGCTGCTGTGGCCTTTGGCTCTGTGTGGATAAAATTTGATTTGATTCAAGTTGATATATGTATACAAATTATATTAATAAAACAACAAGATTTATCTGCAGAAGGCGTTGCATGCAGACAAGCCACTTTAGATGGAAAGGTTCCCTTGTCCACTAGGAAATAGATCCACACACTGCTTTTGCTTTACGCTTGCTTGGTTTTCTTGAATTCTACTGAAAGAAGCTAGAGAATGAAAGCCGTGTTAACTGTTTGTGCAAGAGTAATAACAGCCTTTAACAGAAGAAGGAGAATTATTTTTGTCTAGTTCCCCTGGCATAGGCAGAAGAGGCTAGTCAGTGCCTATCCACCTGCCATTGGGCACTTCTTTTCTGTACTGAAAGGCCTTGTATGAAATATAAATTGAAAAAGCCATTAGTTGGTGACTACGCTATGCTTTCCTTGATGCTTTGGTAGTTCTTGTGCCTGCAATTCACGGCTGGGGAGATATTGAAGAGATCACACATAGCCCCATCCCCCTCCAGTGCCACTCAGTCACAATGACAGCAGGTATCCGTGAGCCAGAAGGAAGCGCTTACAAGGGGTGGCTGCATTTGGAAATAGAAGCCCCAGTTAGCAGGCGGAAGCATTGGTGCTGAAAGCAATCACTGGTGTCAAGAACTTTCTTAGCTAAGCACTGCAGCTGGTGGCAATAAATAGCATTCTAATAAAGGGGGATGTTCAACCCATGACATAAGTGAATACTGTTTCAACCACAAAAAGTAATTTATGGAGCTGCATATTCCTGAAATGGATTTTCCTCCCCCTCCTCCCCTCCACATTTGCACATAAAAATGCTAAGGTTTCAACGGCGGGAAAAGATCTGCATTTTAAATCAAAACAAAATGGAAAGATCAATGAAAAGTGTACTGCTTTTTAAAGGGTGCAATGATACATAACATCTTAAGGAGGTTCGTTGTGTCACACAGCACAATTGCCTCCATTCCTAAAAAAGACAGATGCCATTTTCAATGTCTGGGAATATCCTCTTTATTGCACAAAGCCTAACAACGCCTCCCCACTTATCATCAACCAAAATGATGGTTTAAAATGTTCAACACATAACCTGTATACAAATTCTCACGTCTTTCTCTTGCCTCACCCCACAATCATATCCTTAAATGTGCAAATCAAAACATCACCTATAAAAAGCAAGCCGCTCAATACAAGAGAATGATTTGTGACAGAAGCACCCCACAAAACAGAAGAAAGGCAAACAATTATTCTAGCAAATGCTTGTTTTAGCAAAATCATTTTGGTAATGTCTGTCCCGCCTATCCCTATCTTTTTTTATTAATTATGATAAAAATTGAAGCTTATATGGTAGGGTTGGAAACTTTTGGCCCTGAATTCCTGGAAACCCAATCAGAACGACCAGTGGATGATAAGACATGTAGTCATAAATATCTGGACTGCCAAAAGTTGCTTATCCCTGTTATATGGTCTTTCCAAATAATTTTCCACCCAGAGTTGTTTTGCTTTAATAAAGTGCTGTATCATATGCTGTCAAATGAGACTGAAATGCAAGCTAAGTCAGATCCATCTGACCTATTAACTCATTGGCTCCTCCACAGTAAATAAGATATTAGCTTTGACAGACCCTGTGGTTAACTTGAACTTATACTGCTGTTCTTTGTTATACGTTTTATTTATTCCACATGTTATTTCTCTTTCATAATTATTGTGAAACAGCCATTTCACGTACTGTATCACATCCCACTGGGATAAACATTGTTGAAATGGTATCAAAGAAATGTGCTGCTTTGTTTAAAGTTTTCTCCTCCTGTTTTCTTTGGGGCAGTGGGGAGGGGAAATGTTCTCCTCAGCTTATGGTGCAAACCTGCTCTTTTCTTATATGCACACACTCCCCTTTTCAATAGCAGTTTGCTGAGTCAGAAGGAAGGACAAATTTGTTTTTCCTTTGAGGTCTGGACAGAAGCATTGGGTGACTTCCATCACAGTGAGGTGATGAATCTGTTCCATTTTAGTCCAGCCTTTAAATAAGGTATCCATGGTGTTGAACCTCAGGGAATAGACCTCAGCACCTTGGATAGCTCAGGATAACCCAGGGTAGATTCACTGTCTCACTGACATGGAAGTCACCAGCTGTTGCTCAAGATGTGATTCTATAATCTTAGGATGCATCTGCACTATAGAATTAAGGCAGTTTGACACCATTTTAACTACCAGAGCTCAGTGCTATGGAATCCTGGGAGTTGTGGTTTAGTGAGGCGGCACACTTTTTGGCAGAGATGGCTAAAGACCTTGTAAAACTAAAACTGTCACACAGTGTTGAGCGATGACTGATAAAGTACTGCCAAACTGCATTAATTCTATAGTGCAGGTGCACCCTTAGAAGGTCAATAATAATATGGTAGTCCAAATGAAACTTTCAGATACATGATGTTTTCCCAACTCCTCTAAATATAGCAGCATGAGGAACCAAAATTTGAACAGTACATATGAGCTCTTCCAACACCTTAACTGAGAGTAGTTCTGGTTCAAAAACAAATCTGCTTCTCTCACTTTATGAGAGGTGTAATGCTCTCCCCACACAGTAGTGCGTGGTCCTTTATCTCCTTTCTAGAAAGTACAAACAAATAGGCCAGGGAAGAGGAGGTGGCTCTGGGACAGCATCTGGCTGCGTTTCTGCAGCTGGGAGATGTCTTCTGTCTTTCACTGGTTAGGGGATGTGCTTTTCATCCCTTTGAAGCTATCTTCTGGTGGTGTTGGTGATGCTGGCAATAGGGACATTGTATGAAGGAGGTGCTGAATACATCAGCATCTAAGTTTTCACAAACCCAAGTGTCATGGTCACCAATGGATTCTGTTCTGTTGTGATAGAAAATAGAATTCGAAACTCCCTTTGCAACAAAACATTCAGAGATTTCTGGGTGGATGAGAAAGACAGCAAACCCTCTTACACATCCATTAGAGACCATTCCACCCTGCACATTTATTGCATTATAATTCCACTGTTATGTCCATGGCTGCAGTCTATGGAATTCTGAAGTTTGTAGTTTGAATTCTCTGGTTGCACACTCTACATATTCTCCCTAAACGGCAAAGCCTGGATTTCAAAGGGCATAAACATAGCTGTTAAAGTGGGATCATAGTGCTACATTTCTGTAGTGTGAAAGGTTCTGTGTATGTCTGATTGTACTGACCAGGAATGTGTCCCATGACAACATTTTCCTCCATTGACCCATGTGTATGTTATAATAGTATGGGCAGAGTCCTTCAAGTTCAGATTCAATGCAGCTCAAAATCAACAATTCAGCACAGAGCATTTGGGAATATTGCTCTTATTTACTGTGAGCAGTAAAAAGAGATTAAATGGCAAGTAATGCTTGAGAATTATGCAAGAAAAAAGAAACAGCTACACAGAATGTGGAGTTGAACGTTTTTTGTTGCAACAGCCTTTGGTCCTGAAATAATGTTGAAAAAAGAGATGGGGCCCAGCTGTAAAATCTGGATCCAGATCTGAACTTTCTCAAAGTTCAACGTTGTTGTGATCAGAGTCCCCCCCCCCCTTTTTTAATTATTTGGTCTCATCTCTAATATAAACTCCATACTTTTAAGGTAACTCTAATCAGATGTTTGTAGGATCCGATGGAAGACTACTGCAATAAAAGATGAAATAGAATATGTCTGGCATTGGGAACAGATTTTAATGGGACTTTCAGAGAGATGTGGTTCACAATTCACCAGGCGCTGCTGCCCTTTTCTGTTTCGGGTCATTTCAATGGGGTTTATACAGAAATGTGAACTGAGCCCCATGAGAGCAGTGGTTACTGAATTGTATCAAATGTCAATACATTTCCATAATACATGCTAATTGCAATGCATCATCAGCACCTCTTCCTATACTTTCCTCTCTTTTTGGTGTTAGAAATTAGGCTATTCTGAAGGAAAGAGGCATGCCAGCTTTTAGTGGTGGGTTTCAAACTTCATATCTTTCCATATCAAGGAATATTTAACAGCATGCAAAGGATTCTGGGACATATGATCTCAAAGAAATCCCAAAGAAACTCCAGGATTCCAGACAGATTAAAAACCACTGGTTTGAAGAATGGAACAATCCATGTGGGAAATTAACTCTACTTAATTTAATTGCTGCTAAAACGTGGCATCAAAGTTCAGTTTATGGATCCATGACTGTTTAGGAAGAGAAATGGATGAGAGCACCAGTAATGAATTTGTTCACTTATTTATTAATTTGATTCAAGTTAACTTATTTTTGTGTATGTTGTCTGAACTGAATCCCTTAAAGGAAGCTAAAATTTCATTTTGGATGAAATTGTTTACAGACTTGTGAATAGTGCTTTCTTCCCCTCCGTCTTTCATCTGAGCTCATAAGTGTATTTAAGCAAAGAAACAAACCTGGAAGCAAAGGATAGTAAAATAGAGTCTGGGCTATCCGACTTCTGCTCATCTGACACTCTGTATTATCCGACGCCTGGGGGCCGCCCTTTCTCGTTCACTCACTCACTCACCCTCCTTCCCAGCTGGGTCCTGGTTCTGTGCAAGTGAGGGAGGGTGGGTGGGTGGCAAAGGCAGCAGCAACGGCAGAAACAGGAGCCTGGAAGAGGCGGCCAGGCTCCTGCTTCTGCTGCTTCTACCGCTTCTGGCGCCTGCTCTCCCTCACTCGCTCACTCACCAGGCCGGGCCTTAGTGGCAAAGGCAGTGGTGGCAGTGGCGGCAGAAACAGGACCCAGCCCAGTGAGTGAGTGAGTGAGGAAGAGCAGGTGAGTGATTGAGAGAGAGGGAGGGCAGGTGGCAAAGGTGGCAGTGGCAGCAGGAGCAGGAGCCTGGAAGAGTTGGCCAGGCTCTTGCTTCTGCCGCTGCTGCCACCTTTTCCACCCTGCTTTACTCGCTCGCTCAGTCACCAGTCTTAATGGCAAAGGCGGTGGCAGCAGGGAGGGAGGGCAACACACTTTTGCCGCCGGGATGAGTGGGGTAGGGAACCGGGGTCTGGAGACACTTCCTATTATCCAACATTTTCGATTATCCAACATCCTGCCAGCCCATTTATGTCGGATTTATTTCTATGAATTCTTTAGAGCTGCTAATATAGTTGGATAATATAACCGCTTTGGGTCCCATATGAGAAAAAGATGGAATAACAAACAAATATTTCTCAAAAATATGTACTGAGAAAACTGCAGTCAAATAACTATGTTCATTTTCTTCCTCCTTACTTTGTCTTCTTTTTCCCATACACATAAAAGAATATGAATAAAAGAAGTGAATATAAACCAAGATAAATAATAATAAAGCATGAACATGGATAAAATGTCCCAGAATCCTTTGTATGATGTTAAGTGTTTTTTTGGCATTAGCACATAGGTAAAAACATGAAGTTTGAAACCAATTGTTTCTTTCCTTCAAAACAGCTTAGCAGCTTTCGATACGATTGACCATGGTATCCTTCTGGGTCATCTCATTGAAATGGGACTGGGAGGCTGTGTCGTACAGTGGCTCCAATACTTCTTGGAGGGCTGTACCCAGAAGGTGGTGCTGGGGGACTCCTGTTCAAACCCCAGCCATTGACCAGTGGGATTCCTCAGGGTTCCATTTTGTCCCCCATGCTGTTTAACATATACATGAAACTGCTGGGAGAGGTCATCTGGAGATTTGGAGTACTGTGCCTGCCACCTATATGCAAATGACACTTATCTCTACTTCTCCTTTCCACCTAAAGCTAAGGAAGCTGTCCTGATTCTAAACCAGTGCCTGTAAATTAAAACTTAATCCAGACTGAACAGAGGTACTCCTGGTCAGTTGGAAGGCAGAATAGGGATTCAGCCTGTGCTGGATGGGTTTACACTCCCCCTGAACACACAGGCAGGGCCGGCCCCACCATAGAGGCCACGTGACGCCGCCGCCTCGGGCGCAGGTCCCGGGGGGCGCCGTCAGGCTGGGCGGGAGGCGGGGCACCGCTCTGACGGTGCCCCGCCGCCCGACCAGTGCGCCCTGGCCTTGTGGCTCCCTCTTTCGCCGCCCAGGAAGGGGAGGAGGGATCCCATCCTCCCCTCCCCGGGCGGCGAAGCCTCTGTCTTTTGCCGCCCGGGAAGGGGAGGAGGGATCCCCTCCTCCCCTCCCCGGCCGGCGAAGCCTCCCTCTTTCCAACCCTGGCCGCGCCTCCCACGCTGCGTGGGAGGTGGGGCCAGGGCGAATAGCATGGGAGGCGGGGCCAACCCTGGCCCCGCCTCCCAGCCAGCGTGCCCTGGACCCGCCTCCCACGCAGCATGGGAGGCGGGGCCAGGGCACGCTGGCTGGGAGGCGGGGCCAGGGCACAGGAGGCGGGGCCGGCGGGGGGCGCTTTTCAGCACCCCCGCTTAATATTTAAATTTATCTCCGACCGGCCCTGCACACAGGTCCACAGTTTGGGGGCCCTGCTGGACTCAGCACTGAACCTGGAGGCCCAGATATGTGTGGTGGTCAGGAGGGCCTTTGCACCATTAAAATATGTGTGCCAACTGCACCCATTCCTTGAAAAGCCACATCTGGCCATGGTGGCCAATGTTACCCCCTGCCTGGATTACTGTAATGTGCTCTACGTGGGGCTGCCTTTGAAGAGTTCTCGGAAACTGCAGCCAGGTTGCTAACTGGGGTTGGCTGTAGGGAGTGGATAACCTGCCTGTTGCAGCAGCTCCACTGGCTGCCATTCTGTTTCCAGGCAGAATTCAAAGTGCTGGTTATGACCTTTAAATCCCTTGGCGGTTCAGGTCCAGGCTATTTGGCTGACCACATCCTTTTGTACGAACCTGCTTGAGTCCTGAGATCTTCAGGAGAGGCCGTTCTCTTAGGCCTACCCTCACCTCAAGCCCGGTTGATGGGAATGATAGAGCGGGCCTTCTCAGTTTGCTTTTAGATAAGAGTGATTTGAGTTAAGAGCTCGATCATGTAACGAATTAAACTCTTAACTCAAGGTATTATTGTAGCTGGATTTGTCACTGTTGATCTCCTTACTCTCCAACAAGCTAGAAACAGCTGTGTTTGGGAAATGGCTGTACAGCTTGCAAAGTGTGCTTTGGGGGCAATCTTATATAGTGATGAAAAAGTGGGTTGTGATGTTGTAAGGCAAACTTATGACACTGAAATGTACTAACAGGATGCCAGACCTACTTTATTCAGGAGGAGTTCCACCCCCAGGCAAAACACTGACAACCTTCTCCCTGCCCCCAATATACCTTTCCTAGTGTTCTGGTTGCTTTTTGGTCCCTGCTTAATTAACAAGCTGTGATGAACTGAAGCAGGAAGTGGGTGGATGGGATTCGGATGCATATCCAAAGTAAAGCTAAAAATGGCCTCGTTCATACATGTAAATGCATCTCGAGAGAGCAGCTCATTGAGCCCTAATTTTAGCTTGGATATGTAAGTGACATTTCCTTACATGGCATCCTTCACTGATCTTCTTCTCCTAACTTTAAGTCAGGGCCCTCAAGGTTTCCAAAGTGAAAAGCATGCATGGCAACATCTTGAAGATCTGACAGATTTCAAATGGCTTGCCCGATTTTACATCAAATATGAGCTTCAAGTAAAGAATGCTAAAAAGATGTTTAAGCTAAGAGGTTAATATCATACCATCTGGAGAAGTACAAGTACTGACGAAAGTAACTCTGAGATTCGACTATCCTCTTCAAGGGACCACTAATATGTGTGTATGTGCGCACACACAGAGACAGTGAATGTTTTCGATGCAAAAACATTAGGTGGTTCATAGCAACAGTTTAATGCCTCACCAATTGTGGCTGGCCTTTGAAATATAGCCAAAGACGCAGCCCTGTACACAACAGCAAGCCTTCTTTATACTTTCTCCCTGTTTCCTGAGATTTATTGCATTTTGATAAATGATCGTTTATGTTGGTTTGACAATTGGAGAATTTATGAATGAGAGCTATTTGCCTAAAGTGATGAACTGAATTGTAAAAGAACCATTAGCAATGATGACACCATTTGAAATTTGTTTAAGAATAATGTTACAGTTTTGCGTTTTTTCCAATGAAGAGGAGGAGGAGGAGAAGGGGGCAACCAAAGAGCATTTATTTCATCATAACAAGCTCCTGGCAGGCCTCATCAAGAGAGCTTGCAGAGTGAAAATTACGGTCTGCTTTTCTCCCTTGTTTCAATTGTACAAGAAAGGCATTTTGTTGTTGTTTATTTGTTTAGTTGCTTCCAACTCTTCATGACCTCATGGACCAGCCCATGCCAGAGCTCCCTGTCCTCCAACACCACAGTTCAAAAGTGTCTATCTTCCTTTGCTCAGCCTTCCTTATGGTCCAGCTCTCACATCCATAGGTTACTACGGGGAATACCATTGCCTTATCTATGTAGACCTTCATTGCCAGTGTGATGTCTCTACTCTTCACTATTTCATCGAGACTGGTCATTGCTCTCCTCCCAAGAAGTAAATGTCTTCGGATTTCCTGGCTGCAGTCTGCATCAGCAGTAATCTTCGTGCCTAGAAATGCAAAGTCTGTCACTGCCTCCATGTTTTCTCCCTCTATTTGCCAGTTATCAGTCAGTCTGGTTGCCATAATCTTGGGTTTTTTAAAAAATATTTAACTGCATATTTTCCTGTTTCATGGATGGTCTGATGAACATTGATGTGAGTTGGGTGAGAGTTGCTATTTGGCTGGAAGCTCTCAGAAAATGCCATGTGTTATTCACATGATTCCAGTGGGTACTGGAAAGTGTGCATTTCCCCAAATTAAGTGGATAGTTTTTCATTTGTCCACTAAAAGAAACATGTACACAGTAGATGTCAGCAGTAGGGATTGACATAGATCTTTACATCAGCCAGAATCGCCTATGGGAGTTATGAATGCATAACTTTGAGTTGCGTGCTTATGACTTACATATTCATATTCCATATGTAGCCCCTAATTTAGAGGCTATATAAGGACTGTGAAAGACCCCAATCCTTATGGACCAGATTAGCTGCTGCACTCAGGAGGCATCCCTGTTGATTCAGGCTGATGGTCCCAGAACTTGCATGAATGATCAATGCTGAAATGAAAATATAATCATTACAATAAGCTACCTACCCAATATTTGCTCCCTCTAAATCTTCACCCCAGGGTTTATTGATTTTGTAGAGAAGGTTTATAGGCTTTAGAAAAGTGGTATTAGTATATGGACAATAGCATACTGCTTTGTGTTTTTTTTAAATAACTTGCCATTAATTATTAGGGAACGATTTCACACTTTTCATAATATGAGATATACATTTTAAATTTCTTCCTCCACTCCAGTGGATCAAGACACATCTCTGAAAACTTTCTTAAAGTATGCCACAATACATTGTAAATCGTTCAGTTGAACAAATCTGGAATAAATCAGTTACATTTCAGAATGCTCTTATATTTCTCCACTTCCTTCTCTCTGTTTTTGGAGTTGTTATTGTTGTTCTTCCTCTTTTTCCTTTCTCCTTCCTATTCTCTTCCTCTTCCTCCTGCTCCTTTTTTTCTTCCTTCACCCTCTCCCTCTTTAAAACAAAGATATAAAGAGTGAATTCAATAGTATTTCATACTCCCCTTTCACTAAATTAACAATAGCAGAGGAAAGTAATTTAATCGGCTCCTAGATTCCTTTTATATTGTGACAAACCTATGCACCTCCAGGGTGCTCATCTGGCACAAAGCAAATTTTATATGTCACTCAGATGTGTTACAACTTGCCATTATTTTTGTGGTGTCTATAGCATAGTATTTATGGCAATTTGAGAACCATCTAAAGAAACATCTTGAGAGCTTTGCTCAGGAGAAAAAAATTAAGCTACATATGTAGAGTAAGTCTGTAGTTGATGTAAATCAGTGCAAAACTTGACTGCAGTAAATCACACCACTTGAAATGGAAACCCTTGCTCCATTTCCCTGTGGGGAATGAAACTACATTTTGCTTTGGGTGCACTTGAGTTTATTGATTTTGCATTTTCTAATTGTTTTGTCTATTGAGCATAGATTTTGAATTTTTAAAAACTCAGCAAAGTTTGTGTGTGTTTTTAAAAAGCCAAACAATGAAACATTCATTGTTAAAAAAACACAACAATATCCCTTTATTTCTAATGCTCTGGCAAGTTAACTGTAGTTTGCTACCATGCAAACTTTACAAGCTGCCCCTCAATCTGGACCCCTGGAGAGGATTCCAAGTGAGGGGGAGAAGGAAACTGAGAACAATGAACAAGACAAGGACAGTTTAGGGAGGGGAAAAATATCGTGGAATGCTTCCAGCTTACTTTTGCAGGAAGTATTTTCAGGCCATTTTGAACAATGAAAGATCATGTTCCATACTGGTATATGTGGATTACGTTAACAGTTTGAGGAAGGACAGATGCAGAGGAGATTGATTGATCTACTTCAGCAAATCCAATTCCTACCACACTTGTAAGAAGATTGTAAAACACTGTTGTCAGGGAATATCTTCTTCAGACATATCTAGAGGCCTACAAATGATGTGTCTTTCAGCTCTGACTATAGCAGGTCCTCTCCTTTCTCTAAAAAGGCAGGGGCACCTGGATAAATCTGTGCCATTCCAAAATTTAGTCTGAATTTTAAATGAGCTACCCAAAATATTGATCATATATTAAGGTAGAATTCAACACCATGGACACCTCCTTTCAATTTCAGAATTTGACCCCATGGACACCACTGAAATATAGTGTTATGCTTGTGCTTTAGTTGCCATGGCTGCATCCTGGATAGTGGTGGCACTATATAAATATATGATAATGATAAGAGCCACCATCCTGTAGAATGCTGGGGTTTATAGATTGGAGAAGCACTAGAATTCTCTTATTGATAATTCTAAATGTACCTCTATAGACTGCAAATCCCAAAATTCAATATTTATTTATTTATTTATGTACAATATTTATATTCTGCCCTTCTCACCCTGAAGGGGACTCAGGGCGGATCACAATGTACATAATATGGCAAACATTCAATGCCATAGACATACGACACACAGAGACAGAGACCATAGTAGTTAAAGAGGTGGGGTGGTCTCGGGCTTGGCATTGGAGTCCCAACGGCTGGGGGACTTCAATGTCCATGCGAAGGCCAACCTTTTAGGTGCAGCTCACGACTTCCATGGCAACCATGGGGCTGTCCCAACTAGTAATAGGCCCCATCCACAGAGCTGGACACACACGACCTGGTTTTCTGCCAAGGATGGGAGGAAGGTGGTGGTGTGGGGAAACTGTCTATTGCTCCGTTGCCATGGACTGATCACCACCTGATCAGGTTTAGTCACACTGCACCCCCTAACCTCTGCAGGGGTGGAGGACCTATTAAAATGGTCCGCCCCAGGAGACTTATGGATCCTGAAGGATTCCTGACAGCTCTTGGGGAGTTTCCCGCCTCCTCGGTAGGTGATCCTGTCGATGCTCTGGTCTGGAATGGAGAGATGACTAGGGCAATAGACATGATTGCTCCGGAACGACCCCTCTCAAGTAACTGAGATAAACCAGCTCCTTGGTTTACTGAGGAGCTGGCAGCGATGAAGTGAAAGAAGAGCGGGCTAGAGTGTGTGTGGCGTTCAAAGCCGAGTGAGCCAAACCGAACACAGCTATGTTTCTATCTTAGGGCATATGCCGCGGCAATAGATGCTGCAAAGAATGTTTTCCTGGCAGCTAATATTGCATTCACAAAGAACCGTCTGATGGAGCTGTTCCAAGTTGTTAGAAGGTTGTTATATCGCATGCCTCAAGACGGGATCCCTGACAACTCAGCAACCCACTGTGAAGCATTTGCTCAGTTCTTTGCGGACAAAGTCGCTTTGGTCCACTCTGACTTCGACGCCATAACGGCAGTCTCTGAGGATGTAACGAGAACATCTGCTTGTCCAGTTTTGATGGATTCATTTCAATTGGTTGAGCTTGAGGATGTGGACAAGATCCTTGGAGAAGCAAGACCAACCACATGCATTCTAGACCCCTGCCCATCCTGGCTGGTGAGAGAAGCCAGAGGGGGTTTGGCCGAGTGGGTGAAGGTGGTGGTGAATGCCTCCCTACGGGATGGCAAAGTTCCTGCGAGCCTAAAGACGGCTGTGATCAAACCGCTGTTGAAGAAGCCATCACTGGACCCCACTCAATTCAGAAACTTTCAGCCTATTTCCTACTTGGGCAAGGTCATGGAACGTGTGGTTGCCTTGCAACTCCATAGATTCTTGGATGATACTGATTTTCTAGATCTGGCGCAGTCTGGCTTTAGGCTGGGGCATGGTACCGAGACAGCCTTGGCCACCTTAGTAGATGATATACACCGGGAACTGGACAGGGGGAGTGTGTCCCTGCTGGTTCTGCTGGACCTCACAGCGGCCTTCAATTCTGTTGACCATGGTATCCTTCTGGGATGCCTCGCGGGTATGGGGTTGAGAGGAAATGTTTTACAGTGGCTCCACTCATTCCTGGAGGGTCGGTCCCAGATGGTGTCACTGAGGGACGCCTGCTCAGCCCCGCAACCATTGTTTTGTGGGGTTCTGCAGGGGTCTGTACTGTCCCCCTTGTTGTTTAACATATACATGAATCCACTGGGAGAGATCATCCGGAGTTTCGGGGTGAGGTGTCATCTGTATGCGGATGATGTCCAGCTATGTCACTCCTTCCCACCTGTCACTAAGGAGGCTGTTCAGGTCCTGAACCGGTGCTTGGCTGCTGTGTCGGACTGGATGAGGGCCAACAAATTGAAATTGAATCCAGACAAGACAGAGGTCCTCCTGGTCAGTCGGAAGGCCAAACAGGGTATTGGGTTACAGCCTGTGCTGGATGGGGTCACACTCCCCCTGAAGGCACAGGTGCGCAGTCTGGGAGTGATCCTAGACTCATTGTTGAGCCTGGAACTCCAGGTCTCAGCGGTGGCTAGGGGAGCCTTCACACAGTTAAAACTTGTGCGCCAGCTGTGACCGTACCTTGAGAAGCCGGACTTGGCCACGGTGGTCCAGCTCTTGTTACATCTCGACTAGATTACTGCAATGCACTCTACGTGGGGCTGCCTTTGAAGACTAATCGGAAGCTTCAACTAGTCCAACGGGAGGCAGCCAAGTTAATAACTGGAGCGACGTACAGGGAGCGTACTACCCCCCTGTTACGTCAGCTCCACTGGCTGCTGATTAGCTACCGAGCACAATTCAAAGTGCTGCCGTTAGCCTATAAAGCGCTAAACGGTTCTGGCCCAGCTTACCTGTCTGAACGTGTCTCCCGTTATGACCCACCGCGTAATCTAAGATCTTCTGGGGAGGCCCTGCTCTTGGTCCTGCCAGCCTCACAGGTGCGGCTAGCGGAGCCAAAGGACAGAGCCTTTTTGGTGGTGGCCCTCCACCTATGGAACGCCCTCCCAACTGAAATTAGACAGGCTCCCTCCCTCCTGTCTCTCCGAAAAAGAACGAAAACATGGTTATGGGACCAGGCTTTTGAGCAAGAGTAGCAGCAGAAATGTGATATGACAACTGTATGACTCAATAACAGACCCCTTTTGGATTTGAAACGTGCCATGAATGTATATTTATATGCATAATTATGTAGGTTTTTAATGTAGGTTCTTAATTTTAATGTAATTTTTTATTTAAATGGATTTTTAATTGTGATGTAATTTGTTTTTATGTATGTCTTTACATTGTAAGCCGCCCTGAGTCCCCTGATGGGTGAGAAGGGCGGGGTAGAGGCATTAAAACACTAGTGTGTAAAATGATCTTAAAACTCAAGAGTAATTTTTCTGTCCTCCACTGCACTATGTATTTGAGTATGACTTGTAAGCAACAAATTTATAAGTTAAGCAGTTTAACAATGAAAACTAAACATATTGTTTATAGAATCATAGTATTAGAAGGGGCTCTATAGGTCCTAGAGTTCAACCCCCCCCCCCCAAGTGCTGGATATCCAGCTAAAACATCCCAAAAAAGTTGCTATTCAGCTTCTTTTTGAAGGAGACCCCAACAGCTCTCTGTTAAATTGTTTCTGTGGCTGAATCGCTCTCACAAAACTGATGACTGTCCTTCTTCTCGTTTTCCCACAAAGGAGAGGGGCATCAAATATGAAATTGTTTCCCTATGCATTACATAGATGGAATTTCATAGGAGGCTATTGTAGTTGTGTACATAGTGAATCACTCTAATAGCAATAATAATGAAATTCCAGTTTTTGGAATTGTCTTACTAACTTCTAATTCTTTGCTACAAATGATCAAATTTTAATCCCCCTTTGGCAGTTCCAAATCAGTGACAATTTAATTTTGTTCAGTCAGTGGAATTACTTTATTTTCTATTTGTGTTAATCACTCCTTTTGACCATATTTTTATATACTTCTGAGTCTAATGATACACAGTGTGTATTGAATGGGGAGCAGCAAAGTCCTTCTCTTTCTTTCTGTGCCATTCTGTCCTCCATGGTACGTCATGCTCTCTCTCCACAAAGTCATTCCACAATGAGTCCTGTGATCATGTCTACTTTTGAAAAGAGGCTGCTCAGCTAGTCAAGACTGTCATAGCTGGAGACAACCGGCAGGGTCCCCATGGATGACAGACGGAAAGGCCCACTGTCACCAGAGACCTAAATAGCAGCTGCCCTTTCCCCAATCAAGGGGAAAGCAGCAGGGGCAAGCCTTCCTTAATCAAGCAGGGTAAGACCTTATCGGGTCATTACACAGGTGTCCTATTCCCTGCAGAGAGGAACAAGGCTTCTTTAAGCTACTCGATAGTCAATAGAGGTGTCATCTTTGAATCAGAAAGTAACGTCTCCCTTCTGCCATGCCTGGTTGCTTCCTGGTCTCTTTCTCTCCCCACTCCAAAATCCTTACATGTTTCCTTGTAATAAACATCCTTGTGTTATTTCCCCCCTCTTGCTTCCATTTTGATAATTATTTCACTTTTGGTTTATTCCCATGGCATCTCTACTTCCTCCTCAGTACTACTGAAGTGATATTACTGAAAAGGGAGGAAAAGATGGTTTGCATTGTATTTTTTTAAAAAATGGAATTCCCTTAATGAAGTAATGAAGAAAACAGCCTGAAATGATAAACAGATAAGACCAGCTCTCTCGCTGCTGGATTGTTTTCTGACATAACAAGTGTTTTGTTCATTAGTCCACTCTCTTAGCCATTAAACTACTGCAATCATGTTTAGTGTGAATGCAAAGATTTCAACAATTTAAGTGGAAGGAACAGTGGCTGATCTCATAGGATCACTCAGAGTTTTGTTCATACATCTCTTTCTGGTGAGGCTAGAAAAGAACCTGAATCAGGACTATCTCAAAGCATTTTGTTGCCCGAGGCAGAACCGCAAATGCTAGTCTTTTACTTATCAAAGTCAGATATACAATACCCAAAGCCAGTCTCTTAGGTCCTTGATAATAAAATGGAATTTAATGAAATTTGCCCTGTTTTCCTAATATCTAATGCCTTCACTCTTCCTAAAAGTGGAGCTAAACCTACCCTATTCTTGACCACTATCTCTCCCTTCCTCCCAACTCCCCCATCTTGTTGTAAGTCTGCTATACTCCACTTCCCACTTTCTCCAGTGGCATAATCTGAATTTGTATAAGTTGCTAAGATACCATATTTCATCTAAGCCAAATCAGGACTCCTTACGAGCTCATTGAGAATGGAAAAGTATGAGTCATAATAAGAGCAAGATAATGCCTACGTATTCTACTCCCAATCAGTAGGTTATGCATGCCTTTCTGTCTAACCTTGTCCAATCCCTCTTCCCACATAGCCCATTCATAAGGTCCACTGCATTGTCAGAGTTGTTCCAGAGTAAACCAGCTCCTACCAAATTCTAAACCAGTGTAGAAAGAGAAATCCCAGCTAGCGTTAACTGTATAGTGCCTGTAATATCTAGAAGCAAATAATATAGTTCAGTATATGGGTCATCACAGTATTTCATACATATTTATCTGTTCTCAAACTGTTAGAGACACCTTTTCCTTTTTTGTTTATGACGATCTAATTAATGCTTAATGTTTTAATAAATGACTAATCAATCACTAGGTTGTTAGAGAGTCCAAGGGTTCAGGGGATTGCTTATAACTGTATTTTATAATCGTCTATAACACCAGGTATTGATGAGGCTATAACCATAACACTGTTATGTAATGTTCTTATATGAATCTATTAATCATCCTTGCCACAGGAGACCGACTTCTCTGCCTAGATTGCATTGATGTATAGCACCACTCTGCATGTAGACAGTCGCCTGGCTTGGCACCTCTCACTCTTCCAGAAGTCTCCAACTTAATTAGCTCTATTATACAAAGTAACAAAAAGATTAGGGCTTCAGGGTTCAATCCAGAAAGATTTCAGCATGCTTTAATCCTACTAATTCCAAAGGGACTTAAGTGTTCTAATGTGCACTTGATTATGTTCTACAATTGCAATCTGAAACCAATTAAGTTGGAGTACATGGACTCCAGCTCATTTAGCACCATTGGTACTTTCTAACTACAGTTGACTCCAGGGGGGGACATGGGATTAAATTAGTTTGAAATGAAATGGGAGAGTGTACCTGCTTTGCAGATCAAGCTGTCCAGCTTAAATTTTCAAATACATTTTTCTGATGTAGTCCCACTAGAAAGGCTCATAGGTCATACCACAAAAGTTACCAGGTCTTTCAGCTGCTTCTCATAGGGCTTGTTCTCCAGACCCTTGATCATTTTAGTCACTCTTCTCTGGACACATTCCAACTTGTCAATATCTCACCCCAAGTCTCCTTAAAATGTTAGCACTTTGGTTACTTACTACATCCTCTAGTTTGTAATATACACCCCATGCACTTTGGCTCAGTTCGTTTTTATGTACTTTGTTCAGGTTTTAATTATGTTCTTTGATATCATTGCTATTTTATTATCTCTAACATGTATAACTGTATTTTATTATGATGTGTTTTTATTTTTTGTTGACTGTAATTATCTGGGCTTGGCCCCATGTAAACCGCCCCGAGTCCCTTCGGGGAGATGCAGTCAGGGTATAAAAATTAAGTTATTATTATAATTATAATAATTATTATTACTACTATTGACACAAAGACATAGTATGACACAGCAAATGAGATATATATGCTGGATTTTGTATCACAGAATCATAAGCCAAACACTTCCCAAGTGTTTAGGACTGTGTGATGTATTTTCAGATGATGCGTGCAGATCCCAGTAAGGTAGCCTTTTGTAGTTGACGGATCGTAATTTTGTCAATGTTTATTGTTTCCAAATACCAGCTAAGATCTTTTGGCATGGCACCCAGTGTGCCGATTACCACTGGGACCACCTGTACTGGTTTATGCCAGAGCCTTTGCAGTTCGATCTTGAGGTCCTGATAACGGTTGAGTTTTTCCCTATTGTTTTTCATCAATTCGACTGTCACCTGGTATGGAGACATCAATAATCCAAACTTTTTTCTTTTCTACAACCGTGAGGTCTCGTGTGTTGTGTTATAGAACTTTGTCAGTCTGGATTCGAAAGTCCCACAGTATTTTTGCGTGTTCATTTTCCATTACCTTTGCAGGCTTGTGATCCCACCAGTTCTTTACTGGTGGTACTTGTGACATAAATTCCAATGCATCATTTGGGTCACATAGTTGTGCCTCTGTTTGTAGTCGGTCTGTGCAATTTTCTTACAGCAGCTGAGGATATGATCAATAGTTTCATCTGCTTCCTTTCACAGTCTGCATTTTGGGTCACTGGCTGATTTTTTGATCTTGGCCTTAATTACATTTGTTCTGATGGCTTGCTCCTGGGCTACAAGAATCAGGCCTTCTGTCTCCTTCTTCAGTGTCCTATTCATGAGCCATAGCCAGGTCTTCTCTTCATCAACCTTTCCTTCAATATTGTCAAGGAGCTGCCCGTGCAATGCTTTGTTATGCCAGCTGTTAGTTCTAGTTCGTAGTGCAATTTTCTTGTACTGATTTTTTGTCTGCTGTGCTTTTTAAAGTTTCTGATTTTTGAATTAAGTCAAAACAGGTTCTTCACTTTCCTTTACATATTCTGCCAAGTCATGTTCTTCTTCTTCTTCCAAATTGGACAAAGTATTCCAGATGTGGTCTGACCAAGGCAGAACAGAGGAGTAGCATGACTTTCCTGGATCTAGACCAGGGGTCCCCAAACTAAGGCCCGGGGGCCGGATGCGGCCCTCCAAGGTCATTTACCTGGCCCCCGCCCTCAATTTTATAATATAATATTTTATATCATTTTAATAATATAGTGTATTTACATATAATATTGATAATAATATTATAATGTTATACAATATAATACTAATACCATATAATAATATTAATTATATGTTATATATTACATATAATATTACAGTATAGTGCAGGGGTCTCCAAACTATGGCCTGGGGGCCGGATGCAGCCCTCCAAGGTCATTTACCTGGCCCCCACCCTCAGTTTTATAATATAATATTTTAATATCATTTTTAATAATATAATATATTGTATATACATATAATATTGATAATAATATTATAATGTTATACAATATAACATTAATAATAATACCATATAATAATATTAATTATATGTTATATATTACATATAATATTACAGTATAGTGGTATCGTTCTTTATAGTAATATATAATGCTAATATTGTGCTATGCTAATAATATAATATATTGTATGTACATACAGCTGCTCTGAGTCCCCTTCAGGGTGAGAAGGGCGGGATATAAATGTAATAAATAAATGTAGTAAATGAATAAATAATTCAGCAGGCCCACACTTCCCATTGAAATCCTGATAGGTTTATGCTGGTTACAATTGTTTTCATTTTTAAATATTGTGTTGTTCTTTCATTGTTGTTATTTTGCACTACAAATAAGACATGTGCAGTGTGCATAGGAATTTGTCCAGTTTTTTTCCAAATTATAATTCGGCCCCTCCACAGTCTGAAGGATTGTGGACCGGCCCTCTGCTTTAAAAGTTTGAGGACCCCTGATCTAGACACTATACTCCTATTTATGCAGGCCAAAATCCCATTGGCCTTTTTTGCCGCCGCATTGCATTGTTGGCTCATGTTTAACTTGTTGTCCACAAGGACTCCAAGATCTTTTTCATACGTACTACTGTCGAGCCAGGTGTCCCCCATTCTGTATCTTTGCATTTCATTTTTTCTGCCTAAGTGGAGTATCTTGCATTTGTCCCTGTTGAACTTCATTTTGTTAGTTTTGGGCCGTCTCGCTAATCTGTTCAGATTGTTTTGGATTCTTGCCCTTTCTCCTGGAGTATTGGTTATGCCTCCCAATTTGGTGTCATCTGTAAACTTGATAATCATGCCTTCTAGCCCTTCTAAGTCATTAATAATAAAGATGTTGAACAGAACCAGGCCCAGGATGGAACCCTTCATTCTTTCCAAGATGAAGAAGAAGCATTGGTGAGCACCCTTTGGGTTCATTCGCTTACTCAATTCAGCTACCATAGTTTTGCCTAGCCCACATTTGACTAGCGTGCTTGCCAGAAGGTCATGGGGGACCTTGTCGAAGGCCTTACTGAAATCCAGATAGGCTACATCCACGGCATTCCCCGCATCTACCCAGCTTGTAACTCTATCAAAAAAAAAAAAAAAGAGAGATCAGATTAGTCTGACATGACTTGTTTTTGATTTGCTGACAGGAATATCAAATAAAAAAGACACCCTGGCCAATGGTGCTTTTGCCAGTGGAGCTTTCATTACGTCATAGAAGACTGTGTATTAGGTTATTTTGAATGGTACTTTCTGATGGTTCTTTTAGTGCCACAGGCCTAATAAGTTAAAAGCACAAGACCCCCGTGAAAGTGAAATACAGTGAATAAAGACATTGCTATTTCTTTTAATATTGAGAAATTCTCTAGGAATTTCTAGGTCTTCCAGGATACTCTACAGTAAACCTTAGCTGAAAGCTGGCTACAGTAACACATGGGGGGACCTAGATATTCATAGCGAGGTGTTTTCTTTAGCAATCTCTAGGTCTTCCAGGATGACTGGAGGAATGGCTTTAGAGCCACACTTAAGTGTAGACATTTCTAGAGATAATATTTTAAATAAAACCCCTAAAATTCAAAGAGCACATGTGGAGGGGGCGGGATTTGCATGACTCTTCACCATACTAAAATAGAACAGACAGCTGCAAAGATTTCATAATATAGTAAGGATACCACAGTGACTCTTGTTTGCCATATATATGGAGAAGGAATGTTTCCATCAGATTGACTCTTTCCTTTGGGCATCTGACTGTTATGCCCCCCTCTTATTCAAAATGCTGGGCATATAACTGATGTGTTCTTACTTTGGGTAATTAAGCTATCATGAAGTGCTTGGCTCAATATGGTTGTACACAAACCTTAAGGGAATCTACAACTCATGTCAAAGTGATTTCTAGAGCTTGTATGCTCTTCACTAACAACATCTGTTGCCCAGTTCAAAATACTGTGCATGCTGAAAAAATGCTACAAAGATTCTGTGAAGTGAATATTAACTGGACAGTAAATTTAACTGAAATTAAATCATTTGTTTTATAGGTAGTTTTATATACTACCTTGTTTATTGAAGAAACTTTTGTTCTAAGCTGTTTAGAATAACATTATTACAGAGGTGCAATGAAAATGGAGTTTGGGGAGGAGACAGGCTTATACTTTTCAAAGTTTCTACTTTTAATAATCAGAAAACTTCTGAAATAAACAATTGAGTTTAATGAAAATAGAACTGCCTTCTAAACCTGGATAAAAAGCAGCTGCCTTTTTTTGCGTTCCTTCCAGGGCTGTTCTGGCCCACTGTCCTGTGTTCTCACAAACCTTACTACTATACAGTTTCATATACACAGAAAACCAGTTCTAAGATATATCCTGCTGATGCTCTTCTTTCCTTCTCTTCTTTCCTTGCATACATATCTCTGTCAAAGCACTTAATAAAGGCTGGGTAGACAGATGGGAGATTGGCTTTATTATAATGATCAGAGTGAAAAAAACTAGCCCAATTTACTAATTTAGCCTTTCCCCACTTTTCATGTGTCACCTCTCCATAGGAGAGTTGTAGAGCCTTGTCATATGTTTGTGCAGCATCTCGTGAGAATTATGGGCTATTATGATTCCTACCCCAGCACTGGTTTGTATTAGAAATCTCATGGGGGGTACATTTGAGCCCATGTAACTTTGTAAATTACACAGAATTAGGTACAGTGTTCCCTCACTACTTCGCGATTCACTTTTCGCGGATTCGCTGTTTCGTGGTTTTTCAATAAACTCTAAAAGACTATTATGAATAATAAAAAATTACAAATTACAGCCTAAGGAAGGGAGGAAGGAGAAGCCAAAGGGCGAGAAAAAGAGCCCAAGCAGCAATGGGAGGAGAAGGTGGCGATTTATCAACACATGGTTGATAAAGACTTAAAATAGTGTATAACTACTAAAATAATGTATAAATATTTTTTAAAATATAGCATCCCTACTTCGTGGATTTTCACTTATTGTGGGTGGTCCTGGAACCTAACCCCCGTGATAAGTGAGGGAACACTGTATATGATTTCATCCCTCTTAAAGTTCTTCCCCAGCACAATAATATGGCCCTACACATTTCTCCCACCTTTCTCTTTCTGCAAAAAAGCTCTTCAAGTCACAGAACAACTTTTTAAATCACATCAGTTGTGGATTTCTCCCCCTTTGTCCCAATGCCAGTGCAACATGTTTGATATAACGTTCCCACTCCTAAAAACAAATTCTTTAAAAAAAGATTTTACCAGCCATGTAGGATTTTTTCTTGAGATAATATTCAATTGATGCTTGACACTGTGGCATAACTATTCCAGCCCAGTTTGATACATTGGGACTGAAAGGTCAAACTAAGTACAGTTCTTTTGGACATACAGCTTTATCGTCGGGACATTTTAACCCAAGATACATTTGAATGTATAAAAAAACCCATAATTATTTGGTTTTAGTCCAAAAGAGTTAAATATTATATGCAAATACAATGTTTCTCACTTTGAAAATGACCAAAATGTTCCAAACAAATTGTACAGCTATGTGAAAACAGAAAACTTGCCTGTGGCTGGGAAAACCATCAGGAATGTGGATATTACACAAAGTTTTCCATGTAAGCTTTAACAGACTTGAAATAGAACCAAGAAAGCATTTTCTTTGCTTGATTAGCCAAACCAATCACTCACCGTTCTAATCTTATTGAAGTTTGTGTGATTTGCATTTTTTGCTTAATGATTTTGGTATATAACCCAGGATTTATGCTAATGGCAGGGACCTGCACCACGCAAATCATTACTGCCATTAGAATTTATCTTACGGCATGAACTCACAGTACTTATCCTGTCACACTTTCATTTTATTAGAAAAGTTTGCAGAGTTAGAAGTCATTTAAAGTAATTTAATTGTTAAATGTTAATTAAAAATGCAATGGATAATAGATTTTGACTGAACACAGACACAGCTCCATTGCTGCTATGAACCATGTGAACTGAAAATATAGTATGGTTGGACAAGCCTCTTTCTTTTTAAAGGCAGAACTTGCCACGATGCCCAATATTATTTCACCCTCGTTCCTTTAGCTGGAATGGCAAGGGAAAAATCTATACAGGGTAATGTTTAAGTTGTGTTGTAATAGGAGTAAAACCAGCAAAAGATATTTCTGTTTGAATTAATAACCAACTGGGGTTAATGGTCACTGTCTTCACCTTAGGTCCCCAATTAAACCCTGGACCTTGGTTGTTACTACTTAATTGACTTAAGTTTCATTTCATTTCAACGTTCTAAACAGCCTGACCAAAATCACCCTGACAGAGGAATGTGGCCCTCCAAGATGTGCGCTGACATACTCGGCATATTCCCATGCTGACATTTCGTTTTATGTTGACATTGTGCAATTGTGCTCTGTCCATGCATTGCTGCGAATGACTACAGATGGGTCAGGACAAATCTAGTCCCAGACTGTATGAAATGTACAGATGTATCACAAACCCCCCCCCCCCCAAAAAAAAACCAAAACAAAAAACCCACACACGCAAAGGATGCTAGTCAAAAGCAAAGATTTCAGCTCCAATTATCTGAATGGGGAAATTACTCCACAGTTCAATGCACTGTATTCATGAGGCTGACTTCTTGATAACTGCGTTTAGGATTGCAGCCTAAGGCAATCACACACCTTCAAGTAAATCTCATTGAATCAGATAGGGCTTATTTCTGTATGTAGCTAGCTCTGAGTCGGAGAAAGGAACGATCTCGTAAGATCTGTATAAAACAAGCTTTTGTTGGGTTACAGAAAGGTCAGATGTTCTACAAAGTTTGTAGAAATAACTCATAGCTTCGTTTCCTGTGCACAGTAAATATTATTTGAATGCTTTATTATTAAGAACATTCCAGGATTCAAAAGATTAAATAAAGAAGATGCAATTATGAGCTAAATAATAAACAGAGTCGATTTGGTTCCCCTTGCATTTTTAACTTTCCTGTCATTGTTTGGTATATGGCTGCTATACAAAGAGCAGCTTAGGTCAGCTACTATAAATTATGCTTTTAGTACAATAGTAATCTACTAAAATTATTTCCAAGTTTGATCAAAGGAATTTCAAAAGTTCACTCTAAACTTTTCCATATTACAGGAAAATCTTCATTTTTGAAGTCTTAACTGTTTCTGTTTGGTACAAGAAATTCAGGTGAAATCGCTAATCTGAAGTCTCCTTCTAAAACTGGAAAGGCATGACATGGATCAATTTATCTGAAATCTATTATGAATAGTACTCTTATGTCATTTCTAGGCAGGTAAATATTAATTTTCCATGTCATTCTACTGCAGCAAAAACAATTCCAGCTTTAGTGGACTGCAGCTGAACTTGCTGTTATGTGTTACATCACACATAGATCATACCAAATAAAACTTGTCAAGTTGTAAGATTCTTTGTTGGAAATATTGATGAGGAAACATTGTTTTATAGTTTTAAAGCTAACTTCCAATATTATATTTTAATCTGCTCATTATGACTCTTGTGTTAAGATAGCGACTATATTAGTAGAGTTCCCATTTGTATAAAGAATAAAGCTGAATATCCCTACCAATTTGTTGAAGAAGTGGGATAACTCTTTCAAAAAATGGGTAGTGGGAGGAAACAAAAACAGAATTGCTAACTTCCTATATTATAGTATACAAGAATTGGGTGGATAGGCGGCTCCCTCGTTGGGAATATACTGAGGTAAGCCAACTAGCGAAGTTACTAGTCAAATTGAAAGGGTAAAAAAAATGGGTGCAAATAGAAAAGGAAGCAAATGTCAATGGGAGAGAGAATAGATAGAAAAGACCTAAAGAACATAAAAGCAGGACCTTGCTTAACAATGTTGTCAATCTGGAAAAAATGGCAAACTAAATTACAAATAAATAAAATTGACCCTTTCCCATTAGAAACATTGGAAAATAAGAACAAGACATTCAGGAATATAATTAAGGCACTGAAGGAAAATGGTATTAAAAGGATTAGGGACCACATGGACCCCAATGGAGAAATATTAAAGTGGGATAAAATAAAAGATAAATGTGGCCAAGGGAACTGGATAGCATGGTTATGTCTGTACAGTAAAGCTCAGGCCATGAAAAGAAGAGAAGCAGGTGAAACTCCTCTGGATAGAATAATTAGAAGGAAATTAGAAATTGATAAAGGAATGAATGGGCTATGGTATGATGAACTAATTACCTTAATTTATAATACAAAAGCAACGCTTATAGAGAACTGGAAACAGGAAAAAAACTTTACTGAGAAACTAATCGGGTCTTGGATCGATAATATTCATAAAATTAATCATATAAGGATCAAAGAAACACAAAGGAACCCCCTCCAATTAACTCATATCACAGGAAATACCTCAAACAAATGTTGGCACAAATGTGGGAGAATAGGTTCATTCTCCCACATGTGGTGGGACTGTAGAAAAATTCAAATCTTTTATAGTAAAATAAGAAAAGAAATGGAAGAAATAATAGGGAAAGAATTAATATGGAACAAAGCCAGATATATGTCTCTCACAATAAAGGTAAGGGACAATAACAATAATTGGACTGAGATCCTAAAATATATGACAGCCGCAATACAAGCCACGATAGCCTGAGGATGGAGGGATGAGACAAAATGGGATGTAGAAACTTGGTGGTCTTATATATCAGAATATATAATTAATGATTTCATTAATCAAAGGAAAAGAAAATATACAAATAGCCTAAAAGAACAAGACTGGTTCAGGAAATGGACAGTCTTAATTGATAAAATAGATGGAGACAAAAGATACACCACCTTGAACCAGGTGTTCCACACGGTTAAAATGATACAACGATAATATATTGAATTGCTGTTCCAGGGGGGAGGGGGGAACGGGGGTGGGTGATACATTTCATTTTAGCATTAGTTACTTTTGGTATTATGTATATTGAAATAAGACATGCATCGCAAAATTTTTGTTAATTGTTGGAATGTATCAAATATTTTTTTTTAAAAAAAGAATGAATACCTTTAATAAAACCAAAAAAGAAAAAAAAGGAAAAAAAAAGAATAAAGCTTTTTGGTTGTTCGAAACGTCTGCTCATTGCATTGCCATACACTTGATGTGAAATTAGCGCTATAGGCTGAGATCCTGCTTTGGGAGCTATACATTTATATAGCAACAGCAACATTGTTACATCTCCCATCTTTACATAGCAACAGCAACATTGTTACATCTCCCATCTTCCTCTTCCTCCCAACCGTTTTTATGTTCTTGGAGATAGGGGGATCTGTTAGGACAGTGTGCAGCTATATTCTTATGGCTGGATATACTCCTAGGATATCATTTTTGAGGATTTCCCAAGGACCTCCAAAGGTATCTGCAGATTTCTGTTGAAATGGTGTCCATCTACAGGAGATAGCTGGGTGCACACACATGCGTGCACACACACACACACACCAGCAATAAAGAAAGTCTGTGTTGAGAGATATGGTGGGAGATTTTGGTCATTATGTGATCCGAATGTAATTTTACGCCCTTCAACAACTAAAAAAATTATCTTAGATGTCCTCCGTTCAATTTATGGTATTAGAATTAGTTGGATACTATGTGAAAGTAGCTTTCAATATCCTAAAGACCGGATCCCCCAAATCTACATTGAACACCAGAGAGGTATGTAGTGCAGTTGTGTGGGGCAGTTTAAAATGATGTGGCCATCCTTATCCTGTCCTGACCTACAGTGGGAGGGGGTTGCCCATGACTTCCTGAAGCACTCCACTCTGCCTTAGACCTTCATCATTCAGAGATGTTCCTGGAGTTTAAGGTGGGTTTGGAGTGGCATTTATGAGCTAGTGCCATGAACATGAATATGTAGCATAACTGGATATGTAAAAGCTAACAGATCTTTAGGTTACAAATCCTTGTGCCACCTGAAATCTAGTTGGAGGGGTCCCCCACTGGTCTCTACAAGTTTTGGGAGGATCGAGGCAGTTGCAGAGAAGACAGCACCTGTCTCCTGACTCTTTTGGCCTTTTCTCAGTGTCACCAACATCACTAGTGAAGACACGGATGTACACCTGCTCTTACACGTTGGGCTTCCCTCTCATGATACAACTGGGTTTCATCTTTCACTACTCACTTTCCACCGGCAGGTACCTTTATTGAAAGCTTTACAGGTCTTCGGTTCTTAACCTTTTTTCATGAAGTGGACTGTAGTTATATCTTGTTACGTTTTAAATGTGTTTTTATCTTTTGAAAATCAATGCTTAAAGGGACTACAGTAGAGTCTCACTTATCCAACACTCGCTTATCCAACGTTCTGGATTATCCAACGCATTTTTGTAGTCAATGTTTTCAATACATCGTGATATTTTGATGCTAAATTCGTAAATACAGTAATTACAACATAACATTACTGTGTATTGAACTACTTTTTCTGTCAAATTTGTTGTATAACCTGATGTTTTGGTGCTTAATTTGTAAAATCATAACCTACTTTGATGTGTAATAGGCTTTTCCTTAATCCCTCATTATCCAACATATTCGCTTATCCAACATTCTGCCGGCCCGTTTATGTTGGATAAGTGAGACTCTACTGTATTTCGTTTTTTAAAACTTTAATTCTATATATAGTTTGAGCTATATTTTACACTTTGGACTCGACACTGGGAGAAAGCAGGGACATTAACAAAGAAATACATGAAAGTATTGCTGATGAAAAAAGTTGTGTTAATTGATTATACTAATCAGCGACCCGTGCTCTGAACTGATAACCTCCTAGAGTGGATTAGTACAATCCACTGTGTGGGGTTTCCCCTCAAAATTGGAGTGGAAATACCAGCCAGAGCAGCATTTAATAGGTTGCTGAGAGAGGCAGCCAACTAATTTTCATACACTACATGTCAATATGTCAACAGGTTAACTTTAAGGTGATGTTACTGACATACAAGAACCTAAACAACTGGGGACTAGAATACCTGTTAGACTGCCTTTTCCCATATCAACCTGCTGCTTCCAAAGATCTGCCAATCAGATCCTCTCTCCTGGTTCTGCTGTATGAAGATCTATGTATGTGACAGTCCAAGGCTTATGCAGGCATGTTCTTTAGCAAGCATTGCTTCTAAATTAGCATTATGAAGTGGATGCCACACCAAAACGTACACAAAACCATTTTATTAATACATTTATTAACAGTATTTATTTTTTATTTCATATACATTCCGCTTATGCTATATGTACACATAAGTGATAAATATATGTAAATATAATACATTTATAACATTTTATGTAATGCATTAGGTACTAGATAAAAATAATGATTTATTATTTATACATATGGGCTGGAACTCATAATCACAGCTACAAATGTACAAGTTAGTGTTACACATTTTTGACAAGTTGGCATTCACAATAACGAAAGATAATGAAAGTGCCCCAATCTGGATTTATGAGGTAGCAGCCATCTTGAGCAACTGTCTCTGTTTTCCTGTCAATTGGGGAACAGCAGACTGATGTTCCCACACTCTTCCCTCCAGCAATCTCTGGAGCAAAGAAGAATTGAACAGGGAATATCTTTCCAAGAGTTGCAGTGGAGACAGTTGGATAGAGGAGGGAGGGAATGTCAGTCTGCTGCATCACAATGATGGGAGAAGACGCCCATTGCTTGCATAGATATCTCTTCTTACTGTTTTTGTATTTTAAATATTTTTGATTCCATAAATTTATTTTATAATATACTACTCAAATAAATAAATAAATAAATAAATAAGATCAATAAATATATATAAATATATGTATCTGTTAATATGTTAAATTGAATTAAATATAATTAATGCATTTAACTTGTCAATGCATTTAATAAGTTAATGTCTACAGTTGTTGTTTCTTTCTCAGGTAGGTATCTGTGTATCTATGTGTAGGGGGAAGGCTGCTTTCATTATGCTAGTCCACATTCTTAGTGTTGTATCACAACATAGAGGAGGGGCTGCCCAACCATTTTGTACTTGTTGGTCATATTCATAAAAGTCAGTGGGCTCCCACAGAGTTGCACATGATGCTGTATGTATGTACACGCATGCACACATATTTGGAGGACCTGACATCATGTGTGGCTCCTGCTTTGAGGCTGGTAGGGAAAGGAAAATCAATGGCTACTCCTCCCCCAGCAATCCTGGTTGGTGCTGCTGCTTTGATGCCATAATGAATGATATGGGACAGGGGAGAGTGAGGAAAGACTCACCATGAATTAACTATAAATACAACAATAATTGCACCACTTTAAACATCATGGATCCAACCTGTAGAATTCTGGGATTTGTAGTTTGATGAGGAACTTGGCATTTTCGTGCTATCAGAAATCTAGCACACTTCCTTAAAGGATAATTTCTATGGCCAAGTACATACCTACACCTCAATCTTAAACCGATTTCATCCTTCTCCCTTATCAGGGCATCTTGATACTTTCCAAATACCTCACCAAACTATACATTTTAGTAAATCCATGAAAATTGAAGTGATATGAAGCTGGTGCAGCTGTGTTGTCTGGATACATCTTTAATATCAGAAGTCATCTCCAGTTCCCACATTCAACCACTGGTTTTTAGAAGTACAGTAGAGTCTCACTTATCCAACATTCGCTTATCCAACGTTCTGGATTATCCAACGCATTTTTGTAGTCAAGGTTTTCAATATATCATGATATTTTGGTGCTAAATTCGTAAATACAGTAATTACTACGTAGCATTACTGCATACTGAACTACTTTTTCTGTCAAATTTGTTGTATAACATGATGTTTTGGTGCTTAATTTGTAAAATCATAACCTAATTTGATGTTGAATAGGCTTTTCCTTAATCTCTCCTTGTTATCCAACATATATTTTTGGTTTGTTGATATTCTCTTTCAAGAGTCAGTATGGTTTGAGCTTTAGACTATTACTCTGGAGGCAAGGGTTCAAATCGTTGCTCAGTCGTCTTGGGCAAACCATACTCTCCCAGACATCGAAGAAAGAAAAGTCAAACCTTTTCGGAACAAACTTTGCCAGGAAAACCCCATGATACAGATTTATCTTAGGGTCATTATAAGTTAGAACTGACTTGAAGAACTGATACCTTTGCTGTGATATTGCCTGAACAGCCATTTGTAGCCATAGGCAGACTGATGATATAAATCCACAGATCTCACTGGATCTTGGCAGAAGATGCCATTGGTCTGAGTCTGGATCTGGGGCAGACTCCCTGCACCAGCCAGATAATTGCTGTTTTGAGCAAAACCCTGAGTCCTGGGGGTTACAGCACAGTTCTGCATGTGGAACCTTAATACTACTGGGCAAGACAGGATATTCATCACATTTTTCTGGGTTCAATTCGAATCCAGTGAAGAAGAGAACTATAACCTTTGACCAGAGCTGAATTAGACGGAAGGAGTGATTCATGAAATGATGTGTGGGCAAGTGGGGGTAGGTATCACCCCTTTCAGTCCATTTTTGTCCCAGGAGCCTTTTGTTAAAATTGTGAGACACCACTGCTCAGACCTTTCATGGGCTAGGCACACATATGCTTGTGCTGTAACTCATCCACCATCAACTGAGAATGAATCCGTGTGTGTCCATCATCTTGTTTATTGATGAACCAAATACTTTAAAAAACGTCAGTATTTGACTTATTGTGCACACTTTCTATGGCTCACTGAAAGGCCTTTTTACAATATTTGTAAGAGCAGATGCTTGGTAAGTCTATATATGCCAGTAAGAACATCATTCAGTTTTATGCACACTTCTGTTTTTCTTGCTTGGCGTAATTCATTAGCACACTCTGCTGAATACTCTTTCCATAAAACTGGATTTGGCTGTAATGTTAAGGTTCTAATCACTATAGCATCAAAAAGATTGCAACTGCCTTTTTTCTCCTCAGAATTGAATATTTATAGTTGGTAAAGAAATGAAACACATATATTATTTTGAAACATAAAGGAAAATACAATTTTTAATTTAGTAATATTTAAAATAATTTTGGTTCTGCTAAGACTTATAGTTAAAGCAGCTCAACATCATGTCTTTTGTATCACACACTTAAAAAAAATCATTACACAGAAAGGAGTGTATATAAAGTCAAAAACTTTGATTGAAGATATAGTATTGCCTCCCAACCTGTTATGTTATGGAAGAGTATAAATCCCAATATACGAGCGCCACATTTTATTTATCATTCCTGAACATAAATGTAATGTAAAATCCAAACAAAACAAAGATTAGATGAGGCTTGAGTACAATTTTTAACATCTGTGCAGATAAATTTAATTTATTCCAAAGAGATGGAGATGGAGAACTACTAGGCCATCTTACAAAGGCTGCTGTTACAGATTATTTCACACAACAGAATGCAGATGTACTACCAGTTTTACCCTCAGAGGCTTTTACACTCCGAGAAACCCTCACCTTCGGTTTCATATTGCAATAATTCTACATCTGTTCATTTCCACCATGTTCAAGGTTTTAAACATGCCAGACAGTAGCACCTTGAATGCTATTTCTGGACAATACCAGTTTGTTATATACAGCACTATTTTCTGCCATCTTTTAAGTGCAAACAAACCAATTAACTGCTTGGATTATGTTGAACATAAATGAATTACAGGAGCTTTCCAAAAAGTTCTTTTCATTATTAAAAACATCCAATAAGGTCCATTTGACCTTAATATAATGTCTATTTACCAAGCAGAAAACAATAAAAAAATGACAAACAGAGTATTGTTTATGCATGATGTAGCTTTTCTTTTCTTTTTTTTTAAAAGCCAGACAGCTAGCCCATGGTCTAGAGCCCAAGGCTTCTTAAACATTTCCACTCGTGACTCCTTTTGCAACCTCAGGTCTATAGAGATATGAAATAAGTATAAACATCAAACACTTACTGATAGCAAATCATCATTTGCAAGCCCTGCTAGACAGGGTGATTTTCCTTTTCCTTAAGTAGAGCTAAGACCTGCAGAATCCACTATAAACACTGCACAACAATTGTATAAATGTCTAAAATAGTCACTAGCTGATGCTCAGAAAACTTTTACTGATATCAGTTGTTTTGGGAACCCCCAACATTGAGCTAAGGCAGGCACTCTCAAACTATGCCCCCCAGCTGTTTGAGCCTCCAACTTCCAGAAGCCCTTGCCAGCTTGTTCAAAGGTCAGGAATTTGAGGGCTACTGTGAGTCCTGACCCCAAATGGGGTCTGCACTAAAGTGATAGCACTGGAATTCTCAGTGTGAGGGCAACTGTTTGAATTGTTTATATTGTTCTAAAGTATTTGCATTGTTTTCATGGTTTCATATTGGCTTTATTGGCTGTGCCTTGCCCTGAAACCTGTTGATACAGAGTGGGTAAGACATCAATCAGATTTCTAGGATAAGAGACGCAAGTTCAAATATGTTTCACTTTATTTAACTTTCAAACATCTGTATTAAAATGTCTGCTACACATTTTTGAGTTTTGATTTCACATATAAAATAATCTCTCAGGAAACAAAAATTCTGTAATTATCTTTATCATTTAGCTAATGAAAATAAGTAGCTCATATATCAGCAATTAAAATTACATTAAAATGCCAATGGTTTGACTTTATGCCTTGGAAGCCAGGAAGTTCAGAGTTACAACAATGCCTTGCCAGATGGCAAGCTTTGTTATCCTCTATGCACTGCATTAGGTTGGCACAATCTGAATGCTTTAGTATTAACCAAGTTTGCATTCGTTTGTTTCATAACACTGACCAGAAAAAGATTTGTGTGACAGAAGGCATTTTTCCTGAGGTGACCTCATAACTGGGGGGAAAACTGAAAACCACACCTTTTAGCCTCCACATTTCTTTTGTTGAAAGTGTAAGGAGAGCCCTCCGGAAGGAAGAAAGATTATAGCTATCTATAAACTGTTTGACAGAGACAGAAATGCTGATACTTTTTTGGGCTGTGTCTGTAGTTTTTGGCTGCTTGCATCAGCAGAGGGTTGAAGTAAAACAGAAACCCTTGATGTGTTTATCTGAAGTACTAGTAGGGTGATCCTAGGCAGTAAAGAGTTCAACCCAAGTTCAGCGCAGATGTTGCCAGTAGTTTATACTGGAGGAAAATAAAATCACTTCCGGATTTGTCTTTTCCTCTAAATTTTCTTCCATTCATGGCTCAGCCATACCTTCTCAAAGAGTAACTATATCTTCAGGGAAGCAGTCTTTTAGCAATATACCACGGTTGCGATGACAATCCAGCTCCTCGATAAATCCATACCAGTAGATAACCAGCCCTGGACCAAATCTGCATTAAAGATAAAAGACATGGCAGGACTAAATAGATAATCATAGTCACACCTACAATATGAGTCTATGAAGCTACAAATAACTGACACACATAGAGGTCACTGTCACTTTGTCCCATAGTTGAAGGTTGCAATTCTGGTAAATTCATGTAAAAAATGAACTGAAGCAAAACTCTCATCCACCCCTCAAAACTGAACACTTTACAGGAGAAGGCTTTAGAATTGTTTTATAATTCTGTAAGGAAAAAAATGACAAATTAATAAAGCTAGTAAAACTCTTTAGCTGAAACATCCCTCTAATGTTAGAGAACATTCTAAGCTATTTTTATTTTAATATATTTTAAATGTTTTAAACAAGCAGCAGAAGTAGTTATCACAATAACAATAGTGATTGCGGTTATTTGAAATAGAATCTGTGCAATAAGGAATCACCCAAGTAACTATAAAAGCAAACACCATTTATTGTACATTTTTATTCTAAGTGTCTCCATATTGTGCCTTGAGGAATTCCTCAAATATTACTAAGACTGACTCATCTGCACTCGGCAATCTCAGGAAGTAGCCAATGGCCTATGTTACCCATCAGGAAGTTCAGACCCTCAGGCAGGGTTCATAAAGAAGTAATCACTATCAATCACTGTGTACAGCGATATGTTTTGCACATCAGTTTCACGTTTTTCCTACTGAGAGCACTTAATTAAAGGGAAGCACTACTTTTGGTGTAGTGTTGCAAGAATTCTACAGTGAAATCATAAATTATGAATGCTAGGTTAGTAAAAGGATGTCTAAAAACAGAACAGGCTTCTACAGTCTAATGTTACGGCAGGCTGTACAACAGGAGGCCAAAAAGCTCTTTCCTTCTGTGATTTATCGTATAGCGTAGTGAATTTGCCAAAAACAACAGTACAGGATGAGCTGTTAAGAGACCATACAAGTTTAATGGAATTTCATGTAATGGTTTCTACACAAAGCTGTATTCACACCAAAATGGCAGCCAGCTCTTGTTAGTGTTTTAATTATAATCAAAAAGTCTCAGAAGAGCAATGGTAATTTAAACAGTCAAGATGATAGTAGAGATATTTGAAACCATGGGCAGTACCAGGTTGGCTTTGTTACATGGGTTCTTTCCAATACTAAAGTGGAAAAGTGTTTTCACAGATGTATAATAAATAATTAACAGATAGCAAGAGGAACAAAACACAAAGGGCTTCTCCAATTATTCTGATTCAACAGAGATCTTCCATATATATAGTTGCTGTTTTTTTGCCATATATTGATTTATAGCTATTATCATCTAATGCTTTTAGAAGTTTTTGTTGTACAGAGCTTAGACATCACATTTTTCATCTGAAAACCTCCAGTGTTTCAGAAGAAGTGCTCTATAAAGACTAGTATTGCTAAATAATTCTTTTTAAATGTTCATTGGCAGTAAAACCTGATTATAGTTGTGTTCAATCAAACTATGTCGAGGAAAAGTAAAAACAAACTTCACTTCCATGTATATTGTGAGTGAGGCCCCATCTGTACTGCAATATAATACAGTTTAAAACTGCACTATATGGTCAGTGTAGACTCATATGATGTAATTCAATGCAGGTAAACTTCATTATATGACAGTGTAAATGAGGTCCCACCCCAGTTGCTGCCAAGATTGAATTGGAACATGAACAAATATAGATTTTTCTGGGTGTACTGTATGTATGTTGGGCCACGGCTATGGTCCTTCTAATTCAACATAAATGCATATGTTTTTGGGTGTAAAACCTCCAAACATATGGTATATACCAATCTCTGCTTCCCTGAACAGAGTATTGAAGACGTTCAGCCAACTATCTTGGCATCATTCACACATATCATGCTGTGCTCCAGTGTGCTATGAAAAATATAGAATATGGTGTTCTTTAGTTTGCAAGTCTTTGTGATGCTAACCCAGGAGAACTGCTCATCGCAAGAACATGGAAGACCAGTGGGATTTTAGCAAGCTTCTTTTGCCTCCAGCAAGAAACAGTAATCTAACCCAGTCTTAAAAGAAGTAATATACTTTAACTAGTTACCTAGGGGACACAATGCTATGATTATGATCCTAGAGATCATAATCCTGAACCCTATTGTTTCCAACAAGAGTAGACATATATTGACTGAATAATAAACATTGATTCAATGAATCTGTTCTAATTGAAACCAACTAATAGGACTTGTGCTAGGTCACTAGTCTGTTAGAAGGACCTAGAAACGGCACAATCCAAAGGGAAGACAAATGTATAGGGGTACTGTGCACTGTTTTGTTTCCCGATTTTTGGCAGACTTGTTAAAATTTGGATGGATTCTCTATAGGCTGAAACAGCTCTATTATTATGCATTATGCTTCCAGGGATTTATTTGTCCCAAGTACTTTAAGAACTGCTTCCACTTTCCTTTCTAAAATTGTAGCTTTTTTGTACAAATGTTCTACTTTGAAGGAATCTATTATTTTGTATTGTTTGTATACTTCATCGGCATATTATTTTCATTACCTTTTTATTTTGACCTGATCATATAATGTATTATAATGTTGATAATTTAGTATGACTATTCTTGGCTGACATTTTCCTCTAATTACAGTAGAGTCCTGGTTATCCGAGATAAGGGGGCGGGCCCAATCTCGGATAATCAAACTGCTCGGATAAACTGGTAATCCGGTTTAGGGAAGCGCTCTGTGATCCTTGCTGCCTAGCAACGCTCGCAGGGTGCTTCCCAAGGGGCGAGCCCTCGCCGAGGGACGTCTCCCCGGATCTCCCTCGGCCAGGGCCTTGCTGGAGGAAAGTTTCATCCAGCAATGGCCTGGCTGAGGAAAACCCGTGGCATGCTCGTTTCTAGGAGGGACAGGCCCTTGCTGGAGCAAGGGCCTGTCCCTCCGAGAAACGCAGAGCGCGCCCTGGCTCTCCCTCGGGAAGGCCCTTGCTGGAGGAAAGTTTCCTCCAGCAAGGGCCTGGCCGAGGGAGATCTGGGGAGATGTCGCTCGGCGAGGGCTCGCCTCTTGGGAAGCACCCCACGAGCGCTGCTGCCTAGCAAGGCTCGTGGGGTGCTTCCCAAGGGGTGAGGGCTCAGCCCAGGGAAGCACCCCATGAGCGCTGCTGCAGCAGCCTTCGCGGGGTGCTTCTGGGGCGCTTTCTCCTCTCTCTCCTTCTCTCAAGCTCCCTTCGCCCGAGAGAAGGAGAGGGAGGGGGTGCCCCCGGCAGCGCCTCGAATAATACGGAGGCTCAGTTAACTAGGACTCAGTTAACCGGGACTCTACTGTACTTGGATTTTGTTGGAAAAGGCTCTTGTTCTACCTCTTTTTTGTTGTCTTCTTATAGTTTTGCCCTGATTATTATATTTTCTTTATTTTTATGTACAAGTTGCTGAACAATAGCATTCAGGATTCAAACACTGTCACTTTCTATGTTTGTTTTAGGCTGCCTTTAACTATTTGATGAGTTTCAACAATCATTCAGTGAGATATTCCTTCCCTTCTTGCTACCAACAGAGGCGTTTGCATTCTTCCTTGGCAATTTCCCTAGTTTTAGTCTGCAGGTTTTTTGGTTCATGGGTGACTAGCTTTAGTAGCTCAAAATGTGTTCTTCTCATGGTCTTTAAATTCTACAGGGATGTTCTTTAGGTTGTATTTTGGCACTATGACTGATTTAAAGCTAAAACCATACAAAAGATTATCATTAAAATGTAATTAAACTAATACTGTTTGTCAGATAGCCTGGACTCAAGCCATGCAGGACTTTATAGGTCATAATCAGTACTTTGGATTTTGCCTGGAAACAGTTTGATATCCAGTGGAGCTTTTTTAAACAAAGGAGTTTTATGCTCCCCATAACCAGCTCCAGTCAACAGTCTGGTTGCAATGAAGTTTTTGAACACTTTTCAAAGATAGCCCCAAGTATAGTGCATTACAATAACCCAAATGAAATGTAAGAAGACAATCATTGATGAGGATTATGAGATTAGACATCTACACAGAGGGGTGCAACTGGCACTAGTTCTGAATGTGGAAATGCAATGTTGCACAAAGATAAGCTTCCCGACAAGATTGAATCCAGGAGTTCATTCAAACTGATGGTGTATAGCCCCATACATTGAAAGTTTTTAATCCTGTTCCCTGTATCGTTCAACTGACTATCAGTATCTCTGTCTGGTTTGGATTAAGCTTCAATTTGTTGATTCCATCCAATCCATTACTGATGCCAGCCTCTGGTTTAGACTGAAATAGCTCCCCTAGCAGTGAAAAGGAAAAGCAAAGGCGGTGTTCTCAGCATACCTGGTGGTACCAGACCTCAAAATTATGAACTAATCTTCTTCAGTGTGCACATGAAATAGTATGGGGAACGAAACAGAACATGGGGTCCTTCCTGGCCAACAGTAAGTGCGTCAAACACGAATCTACCAGCAACAGCTTTTGAGCTCATCCTTTCAGAAAGACATTATGGCTGACGATATTGGCTGATAATGATGTAGGACAGTGTGATTCAGGCAGGACTTTTGCAACAAAGGAGTTACTAATACACTGTAATAGCATGTTGAGCCCTGCCTCGCTGCAGAAAGATACTATTCACTCACATAATCTTGCTTCTCTGTGTTATAAGAATCATAAAGTGCAAGAATCTAGAAGACATGTAGTAGCTGCCCAACAGTCCTGTACACATTCTTTGACTGTATAAATTGAAAAGTATCCAAGAGCAGTTATATCTAGTGGCCCTATATCAACTGGAGTGTCAAAGATAGCAGGGATCTGGGTGATTTTATTTGCCAGGTTTTATGCAAATTGTTCACAAGCAGTTTCAATTCTCTCCTTGGGTTCTTCTTGAACAGACTGCTCAAAGGAGCTCTGCCATATAACTCTTTGCAGATGCCACCATGGAAGAGAAAGTCACTTCTTTTTTTGTGGTGGAGCATGTCTTTAAACAGGCTGTAGTTCATGATTGGCAAGACTCATTATGAGTGTTCCTCCAATTAGAATACTTCCCAGAATTTACACAACACTATTTGTCTATCAAGTTGGAGAATTCAGTACAAGTAAGTAACAACCTCATGCTTCTGCTTGTTATTGAATATGCATTGTAATTTTATAATCTATAACATGTTTAACTTTGATCTAATTATCAGTTTCCCACAAAAATGAAGTATGCCTTTAGTACAATGGCTCACTTGGAGCATTGATTTGAAGTTGTTTATTAATGTGTGAAATCTCATCAATCTCATTCCCAGATAATGAAAAAACACCCCATGGTTTTTTAGAATGCATTTCAAGCTAGTACACTTTTTCATGTCACCTTTGCATGTGAGAGGAAACACAGTTTTCAGCTTTTGATGTAATCCTAATTTCCTTTATGTCCAAACTCTGTGGTTTGTTCCAAATTTGGTTAGATAACAAACCAGATTATCAAATTATGTTTTAATCTTGGTTTATTTCAATTAACAATAGCAAGAGCAAATACACTGACCTTGGCAGTGTCAGGGAACTATCATTACTTTGGGCAGTCAAAGCTTAAAATTTTCTCTCAATAATGAGAGCAGAGAAGGCTTGCTTTTGAAAACACAAACTGTGGCTTATCATTACATTTCAGCTAACACAGAGTGAAGTAGAGTTCTATAATTTGTGAGTCAGAAATAGTATCCTAACAATGGATGGGTTGTATCACCCCTTAAAATCAAAGGTAGCATATGTGTAACACCAATACAATTACTATTCTAATTCATTGTTCAAAAAGACTTAAGTAAAGTACTTAAAACCAAAATTAACTTGTTGGCACATTTTACATTTGGCACTGACTATCAGGAACTCCTGCTGCTAAGCACTAATTTCTCTCTCATTAGCTCACAGAGTTGGAAAATCACAAACAATGTCAGTAGTTAATTATTGCTGCCTTAATTTGAAAAGTCATTTAACCTTTTTTCCCTCTTTTGTGTCAAGAGGAAGCAGTAAAGAGGTCAAAGATAGAAGCAAGATCCACCTTTTAAAATTTGAGTCTCGCCACAATTTTTTGAAGATGTATAACTGTGATATGTGAAGAATCCAGCACAGGGTTTTAAATTATAGGGTAAGCATAGAAATGTATTTATAGATTAATTGCACTGTTTAACAAATTGGTGACTAACTTTCCTTTTGTGTTCACTTAAAGAGAGTTAGACTCAGAGAAGCCAAGAACAGAAAATTCTGGAATGATTGCTCACTGTGATAAAATAAATGAGAACAATCCTGGAGTGTTGTGAAATGTCTTTGGGACCAAATTCATTGTCAAAACAACAAATAGACTCTGCTTGAAAAGAAACACTCATCAAAGGTCACTCGACTTGAATGATATTATTATTACTGAATGTTTAAGTCATTGTTGCATCAAGAGGGCAATAACACTGGAGTAAAAAAGTCTTTGTGACTGCCGAGAAGCTCCTAGTCATTACCTTGGCCATTGCCATATGATATCTTTCAGGAAACATCTTATTCCCATGCTACTTAACATCTACTGGGGAGATATTTCATGCCAGCATGACAGAGACCTCCTCCAGCTCTTTATTCTTATTCATTTGCTTAAAATAGGGTAACAATAAATACATAAGAAGCATTCAAATCCTACCCGCTTTATCGCTGCTCTCCAAGCAATGTGGAGAATGAGAATATGAGCTGGAGAGCACTTGCTACGGTTGGAGCCTTTCCACAAGATCATGCTGGTTCCACTTGAAAAACCTTTTCCCATATTAACCTGCCTGTGTTTTACATTTTGAATCCTTCTTATTTAGGATGGCAATGCATGAGATAAAGAGAGGGTCTTCTCTCTTATGGCAATTTGGAATGCTCTCCTCAGTGAGGTTTAACATCACAATCTTTCTCTCACCAAAAGAAGAAATACTTCTTGACATTTTAAAGGTGATATTTCATAACACTATGTAACACAATTTTTGTTCCTTAGCTATAAATGTCATTTTCTAATTGGTTCTATCATTGCGGGACATTTTGCAGGACATTTTGCTTTAGTTTTTCAATGAACATCTCATAGAGTCTCAACCAATTTAATATAATCTGTGGCAGCTACAAAAAACTAGGGATTTTGGAGTAGGATAAGTACTTTTAACGTAAGAACAGCACAATTAAACAAGAAATAACAACAGATATTTTTTCCAAATTTTACTACATAGTGTAATCTACTGGTTGTTTTTTTTTAATAAAGTATTTGGATAACTTTAGTCTGACTTATTGTTTGGCATTGTTATGAAGATTAATTTTTTGCATTTATCTTTTGAGCAAGCAATTATAAAATTGTTTTGGATGTTTTCTCATATCTATTTGTATTGAGTCCCAACATAAAACAATGACACTGTGTGGTCTTTATAGAGATTATAAATATTCTCTGAATTTAAATATTTTGATGTAATGAAAACGATTTGCTAAGAAATAATAGTAAAAAACCCACATTAATTGTAGCCTCACACCCTTGGCAGTCAGTAATATCAGGCATTCATCATAAAACATCAAGACTTATTTCGCAATTTTGCAAATCAACGAATATTTTTCTTACTTGTCTTTTAAGTAGTAATGGTGAAAATGGGGCTAGCACGGAATAAATTGTGCTTTTTCTCTATTTGCACAATATCACAAAACAAATAATAGTGTTTAATGGCAGCTTCCTTTGGTCTAATTTCTCCAAATCCTATATATCACAATTGAGAAGAATCAGAAGCAAATGTTTTATTAAACTTATAACTGGCTGACTTTAAAGAAATGCCAGCCTTCAAACTGCCAGGGTGACACAAAACATGAGGCAAGTTGTAGAGTAAGGTTAAACTGAGGTCCAGGAAGCCAAAGTGCTGGTCAACTCATCTTGCCATTAGATGATTAATCATTGTTTATTTTAAGAGCTTGAACTAAGGGGCCATCCTGGGGTCAGCGCAAGATGATATTATCTGAAAAATCTCTGACTACCTTGTGCCAGGAGGAGAAACCTTTCTCTTTCTTTTTGCAGCTGTTCATCTGGCTACATTCCTTGCCAGAGTGGTAAGATGTGCCAAACATAAAATCTCCCCCACTATGTGCATGTCATATTGCATGTCATACATCCAAAGGTGATTCTGAGACAGAGGCTAGGCCTGACATAATGTAGTCCTTACTGGGAGCCAGGACTAAAATGGTGTTTGCTGCAAACTCCTTTGCCCGAGGTCAATTCATTTTTTAGCCAGAGGAGGTATTCCCCCTGCTGGCCATACATGACTCACCTCAAAAGAATCTGGGCACAATGTACACCGCAATAAAACTTATTATTGCCCTCCTTTCCTTGCCATAAAAATAGTCAGCAGGGTTCTTGCAACCTCATAGATCAAGAAATCTAGAAATGCCTGCCTGCAAACTGCCAGGATGGCACAAAACATGAGGCAAGTTATGTTAAAAATATCTATGTTAACATTGTTTTACTTTCCAATTCTTTTGATTACTTTGCAATGAGTCTACAACAGGTAAGATGGCCACTGGATTTAACCAATTAATTATATTCATATGCATTTTTAATAGCCATGTAGAGAGCATGAACCATCTATGGGATATGGCCCTAATGCGGCTCTGGAGAGAAAATACTAAATTATATTACAAAATACTAATAATTTCAGAAACAGGGTATACATGGAACTTATTACTGAAATTTAGCAATATTTAATGAAGGCTGTGCTAGCGTTGTTTCATAATCAGATGACTGCAGTTAGCATGTATTTGTTAGAGAATGAGAGACTGAGGAAGATAGAAATAAAAAGGAAGGATGGATTTGAATTTAATCCAGAACCCATGGCTATTATAATCAGATTTGAGTTCATCAGCTTGTAAAGTTTTTAAAAAGAAGTAGGAGTTCATAGTCTAAATCAAAATAAACACTTTAATTTTAAACAACTGGATTCAGGGGAGTAAAATATAAAATAAATACAACTTTTTATTTTGGTCTTTATAAGCTGCCCAATTGTAAAAGGCGCCAATAAGGGGATAAATTCTTTCCTTGAAACTGTACATGGTATATACATTCTGTGGATAAATAGAGCTCTTATTTCTAAACCTGTCAGCCCTAGATTTTCCACCTGCTTTACTTTTACATTTACATTTTTAAAGCATATTTTAAAAGCATGTCTAATAGATTAAGCATTATTTTTCACCAAGTTCAAAGGGAAGGAGGGGGGAACTAGCAGCTTTGCTCATGCTACCTGATTTCACTATGGCAACAGAAGAAAAATGGTAAATTCCAGAGATTAAAAGAGCTATAATTCCAGTTGAAGGAATAAAACTAAGAATTAAAATTCATTTGTAATTCCAGGTAATTTACACTACCTCAGAACTATTAGTTAATTTTAAGATCTCCAGTTTCCAAGAGGAAGGATAAAACTAAAGTAATATTGTAAAATAGAAAAGTGCATGCCTGATTAGATATTGTTTTCTCTTTAAAGTACTTTTTAAATCTTCCTTAGGACACACATATGCATTCTCTGCAAATGTATAGGAATGCTGGTATAAATATATCGTTTTTGTCATAACTGCTATTCTTAAAAACACTTAGGAAACTTGACAATCCTACAGGATGGTAGGGTTTTTTTTTTAAATGGTAAACTTCCTGTGAATAAATCTTACCTTGAAAGCCCTAAAATGTGTGTGTGTGCCTTCAAGTTGGCTTATGGTGTTCCCATGAATTGTATAGGGATTTCTCAGGCAGGAAATACTCAGAGTTGTCTTTCCGAGTTTGGTTCATCATAAATTAGAGTTAAATTGAAAGGGTTGGGCTTTAGCACAGCTGGTAAATCCCCTGCAGTAATAAGATCTCCCAACTGAAAGGTGGCCAGTTCGAAGCCCGGTTGGGGTGGCACTTGACTGTCAAGCCCAGCTCACTGCTTATGTAAGCAGTTCAAAAAGAGCTTAGAGCTTTGAGTAGAGAAATTAGGTACTGCTAATTAGCAGGGGGGGGGGGATTTTACCACGCCATAAAGAATAAGACCAGGAATGTGATGACCAAAAGGAAAGTGGAAGGAGGAAGTCCTGAAGGCTCTTGGTCATAGAGAATGGAGCAACAGCACCCCCCTGTGATTGAATCTAAACTCAAGCTCTAAGGCATTGAAGCTGGACTTTGAGGCAAAATACCTAATTTCTGTCTGTTCTGTTTTGTCCTGTCTGTCCAAATGGCATTGAATATTTGCCGTTTATGTGTACTGTGATCTGCCCTGAATCCCCTTGGGGAGATAGGGCGGAATACAAATAAAGTGTTGTTGTTGTTGTTATTGAAGGCACATAACAAGAACAACAACAAACTTCTATTTGGATTAAACTCTGATTCAGAAGCCATCCACATGTAATGTCAAATTCCAATGCACCCTCAAGAGATTCCTAATTTTATCTAATATAAAATATTTCATATACCTTATGAGACACATGGACAATTTCTTTCTATCTGGAATATACTGGTTCATATTAACTACTAATATGGAAGTGAGATGAGCACTGATATAGTTCATGGTGCTGTGTTCACAATTAAAAGAATGTATTTTAGGAGACAGTCATATGACATATTGGGATCAATATAGATGCAATGGAGTGACTTATAAACCAATTAATGTCTAACAGTTAATCTGCAAAAGTAGAAAAGTTGTACGATCAGTAACATACAAAAATTAATTGATAGGTCAAAGTGAAATTAAGTAACACAAGTCAGTTACAAATCTTCCACTTATGTTTATGGTTCACAATTTATTAATTTACAGAACTGCCTTTTAGAGAGATATTTCAAAAAATAGGCAGCACTGAACTGAAATTTGCAGCCATGCATATTCAATAAGTATCTGCTGCAAATGTCAGTTCTCTTACAAATGTACCTGTATGAAAAATAAACTTGTAAATACAGTTATTTAAAACCTCACCTTTTCAATTTTTCAATTTTGGGATCATATATATGAATAAATATTGAAGAAAGATGCTTAGAAATTGAAATGAGGGGGGGGGGGGCAGCGCTTCAATATATAAATACACTGGTCTCCTGCAACTCTTATGGAGGATAATGGCTACCACTGCATAAACAAATTATCATGTTAATAGGTTAAGTGTTCATGCAGTTGATAAATGTGAAGCTAATATAATAAATGACAATAAGAAACCATACAATTGGCTGTTGGCAGAGTTAATCAGAGCTTCTAGTTTTCACAAGGGTCAAGTTTCAGAAAGATGTCGACTCCAGGCCTTTTGACCTAGATGAGACCTTGTACATGCCAGCCTTACTTTCTGGCAAACAGACTGGAACTCTGAGTGTAAATCAGTAACATGTGCCATTCACTAATAGAACACATGGCTTTAAAATTAAAATGCAATGTGATCGAGTGCTTCAGGATATTTTAACAGTTAAAAGAGAATTGCTCAGATAAAATGCTTAGGTCACATCTTTTATGGCCCTCGGCTCCTCCCTACTTAAAAACCTGGACAAATTCAATTGTATTGTATTTCTTTAAAATCTGTTGGAAAAACAAAAAGTTCAGTTAATTATTTCATGGTTGATTGATCTAGAGGAAATGAGGATGCTGTCTGTTTTTCTACAACATATGCCACTTATTAGATACATAGGTTTTGCTGCATCCAAGCAGCTTAAAAATGATGACTGGAAAAAATGACTTGGTAAATACAAAAATATAATCAAAACAGTAAAAAGGCTTACATAATCACAATTCTTGTATTCTTCCATATAGTTAATGTATGTTTGTATATATGTGTGTGTGTGTGTATATATATATATATATTATAAATCTGCACTCACACTTTTCTCATACATATAATAAATACATACCAAATACATTTAACAGTGCAATCCTATGTATACCTGTGAAGAAATACTGTATTAAGCATAAGTCTAGAAATCTTAGTAAAAAAAATTACCCAAAAACTTGGGTTTACTTATCTCCATGGCTCAATGTAAGCACTTATCTTAACTTTTCCTTAAAAAGAACTATTTCTTTGAGTAGTGTGGTAACACAACAATTCACCTGAAGTTCATTAGGGAACTTAAGTTTCATTGTTTTCAGAAAACAGTAATATAATTCAGTGTTATCTTCATGGCCTGCATTAGAATGCATTTACCTGGAAATAAGCTTCACTAAATTCAATTTGTTTTAATTCTAAGTAGATACACATAGGATTGGTTTTTAAGTTATTTATATAATTAGATAGGACATTAAGAAGGAATCTAATTCAGAAAATATGAATTGCTGGGTATTTTATCTATGATGTAAAATTGCTATGTATGGCTTTACCAAGATAGCATCAGATGGACCTATAATTCAGAAATTCAAATATACTGGCAATGCAAGTCCCAAGAATGCCCCATCCCAAGAATGGATATTTATTCCTCCTTTGGCAATTCTGTTCTTCCTCCAAATCTGTTCCAGGTGGTCTGTCAGTCTCAATGGGTATGTGTTCAACCAGCGATTGCTGCTCTGCACAGAATATTTTTTTTAATCAAAGGAATAGAGTTTTTGAATATCCTTCTATGAGAGCACATAACTGTGGAAAGCAAGTAATATGGGTCTACATGCAATTATTTCATTGTACTAGTTCAAAAAACATTTGCAGAGTTAGCACAAAGTTGGTGTTCAATTCAGTTTTATTATGTAACAAATTTTCAAAGAAAGTCACAAAGAAGGTATACTCAGAGGTCAATAAATACTAGCTAGGAAGAAACAGGGACAAACCTGTGTGTGCGTGTGTATATGAGAGAGACTGAGGGAAAGAAACTATCCTGGAAGAACAGGAAACATTAACCTATCTCTTCTCTGGTTAGGGCTTGGCTCACTTTCACTACTTCCAGTCCACGTGGGACTCTTTAAACAGTGTCCACGTTACAACAAAACTTTGCAAAATGCAGGAGAGTACTTCACAACACAACAGCAACATATATGTTGATCCTTAGGTCAAAGATCAATTTCAGTTTCAGCAGTAAGGCCAAAGTGAAAGGAAAGTACACTAAATACAAGGGATATTCTGTGAACAATAACAAAATGTGTTAGTCTCTTCTTTAGTCCACTAGGTTGTTGACTTAGTACAATGAATTGCAGCTTTAAAGCTCTGTGCCTCCATTCTGCTTGCTGCTGCAGACTTTGAAAATGACAGAAGCATAGATAAATCTTCTACTGGTCTTACCACCCAGTCTTTCCCCATTGTCTGCTGCAGGTTACAACTACAATCCTGCTTGTCGGAGTAATCAAGAAACACATGGGTAGGGTACCGCAATAACCTGAACTTTTCTTATGTCAAAAATCTGTTTTCATTTGAGTTCTACAGCGACTTTTAAACACCGTATGTTCTGATTCCAGTGTGAGACACATGGAATTTTGATATGATTTTGTGTCTAGGCTTAAGTTTCATTTGAATCCTCAAAACTATTTCCATATTGTAGTTTTGCTGATTATTGTGATACTTTATGCAGGCAAGTTTTCCTCCAGAAATATGGTATCAATGTAAATTACTACTTGTAAAAAATTCTCCTGAAGCAAACATTTGGTGGAATTCTGACCTTATATTAAAAATAATGAATCACCAGCTACCACTGAGAGTATAAATGACTATCTTAAAGTAAAATAACTGAAGAAAAATTCAGTACTATGCTTTAGCAGGAAACATCTTCCAACATATTAAAAGGTTTGACAAAAGGTTTTATCTGCTTGGATTTTAATGTATTGTCCATTATATCATTTTGTGTATCGTTGAAATGTTTTAAGTTTTGTCAAGTATGTTGCGTCGTTGTTCGGGCTTGTTCCTGTTGTGAGCCTACCCTGAGTCCCTTCGGGGAGATGGGGCGGGATATAAAAATAAAGTTTATTATTATTATTATTATTATTAAGGATAAAGTAGAAGAGAAGCCAAAGGTATAGAAAATAATATTAGAGTTTATATGTCTACAAAAAACCCACTACTTGGGGGAGAGGAAAAGAATGAGAGCAAAAGCACAAAAAGGTAATAAGGATGCATTTCAGATTATGGAAGACATACATTATTATGATCAAATGAAATGGTTCTGAAGTTAACTCTTCATTCTAATTCCAACCCTTACTTTGGACTGCAGGCAGTCCCCCAAGTTATGAATAAGGTTTGTTCTTAAGTAAAATTTGTTTGGAAATTGGAACAGGTGCATGATAACTCTTTCAGGAGTGAATTTCCCTTTCGAGGGGGAGATTTCTCTCACTTTCTGTTGTTTGACCCCTGTTCTTAACTGTGAGTTGTTTGTAAGTCAGAGGTTTGTAACTCAGAGACTGTCTGTATACATGTTTTCTTAAACTAGGCATGCGCAGAATTTATAGGATTCACATTATGATAAACTGAAACCAGAACAGTATCAGATATTTTTCTTTATGGAAAACTTTTCTAAAATATGAGGGAAAACTGTAAGTTGGACATTTTTGTTGTATATCTATAGAAATTGAGTTGTCATTTTTTTTTACAGTTGTATGTATAATCCTGACAAATGTATGCATCTATCAATATACATCATGAAAAACGTATTATATATTATAGGGATTTGTCATTTATAGCATGTCAATGTTTTCCCAGTGAACTACATTGCTGCACATTCAACCCAGGAAGTAACAGGAGGTCACCTTTGGATTTAATTTCCTATATTTTTTAGGTGGCATGGGAAATGGTATATAAGAAAATAATTCCACTATGTTTGGGGATGGTTTTGTGTATTTGGGGGAAATTGAAGGGGACTTTGGGGATCAATCAAGAGAAATGTGGATTGATAAAAAGGAGTTTGGGCACACGTCGTTGATGAACCACACTTCTGCCATCACTGATATGAAGAGTACTGGGAGTTAAAATAAGGAACAGTATTCTTTCACTACATGTTGCAGAGAAGCAGAATATATATAGGAGATTAAAGGGGAATTGTGTACACTGGTTAGTCTTGAATCTAGTAGACCCCTACTTATGGAAACAGTGAGTAAGCCAATTTTCATTTATTTCTCAGCCTCCAACTCTGTGATAACTGTAGAAAGTTTTGTGGAAGGAGAGTGAATGTTGCACAGTGATATATGAATGTGATTCATACAAATTATGCATATCATATATTATGAAGACATGTTCCTTATATGTATGCTTTGCTGCTTAGATTTGCAATCCATGGCATTTACAAAACCTATCTAGAGTGGCAAAGTATCTTGGAATTTGACAACATTAACACAGAAAGGCTATTTTATATTTAAGTTCCAGATGAGAATCAGCAGAAACCCCAGCCAAACTGTATTTGGCATGAGGAATATATCTAAAAATATATTTGAAGACAAACAGGAGAAATAGATGTATAAAAAACAGTACAGCAATCTCAGTAATATCATATGGAATATTTTTTGGCTTCATTTCAGTTTTCTCAATTTTATAGAATTACTCCCATGATTAGTAGATTAGTCCATATAGATGATGGTTAGGCAAAGTTTAGCCAATGAACGAAGTGTGATCCCAAGAGTATTTCTGTGCCCCCTCTTTTTGGCTCCTCAAACTCCAGTAGTATGGTTGATTGATTTGGGCCATTCTTGCCTGCAGCCAATTTTAAGTGGTGGTACTGGCAGTGAGATTATTTCCTAATTTAACTAATTTACAACACCATAAAACTGCCAGCAAAACACAAGGAAAGGAATGAGGAAGTACAGCTACTAGTGGACGGTGAAGCAACAGCTCCCCCTGTGGCCGGAATCGTAAAGCTGGAAAAATGCTAAATGCCTCTGTGTCTGTCTATACTGTATGTTGTTCGTCTGTTGACATTGAATGTTTGCCATATGTGTGTTCATTGTAATCCGCCCTGAGTCCCCTCCGGGGTGAGAAGGGTGGAATATAAATACTGTAAATAATAATAATAATAATAATAATAATAATAATAATTTCCAAATCCAGAAGAAACTGGCTCCTTCTACACTGACATATAATCCAGATTATCAAATCAGATAATCCATATTATCTGTTTTGAATTGAATTATTTGAGTCTGTCAGATAATCGAGTTCAAAGCAGATAATCTGGATTTTACATGGCAGTGTGGAAAGAGCCTGGATCCACAACAAATTATTCCACTTACACAAAATATGGCTACAATTGGTGTATCAGCTATGGGTGATAAAAAGTCATTGGAGACCCAATTAATCTGGGTTTCCAGTGACAAAAATGCATTCAGAGGCACCCTGCTCAGACTACAAAAATTATCATTAAGAGGGAGTGCAATCCCATCCAGAACAGGCAGTATACCTATCTCCTGGGCACTGATGTCATGCACTCCATTCATAGACCTCCATCTATTCAATACTGGTCAAGAATCAGCTAGGCTGCACGCAATTCAGCTGCGAGAGAGAAATAGAGCTCAGTCAAAACACCCACATTTCCCCATTATGATTCCCAATGGCTTCATTCAGATAGATTGCAGCATGCTATATATACTGCCTAGCTAATATGTATTGTATCTAACTACAGAGTTCTGTCTAGGTAATAAATGAAACATCCTGAAGATGTTCATAGGTTCTGCTGATTCAGAATCTATGCACTGAGGAAGATACATACAAAATCCCTGGTTTATTTGTTCTCAATATTGTGAATTTCTCAATCACACAATCTATACATACATCACCCTAGTTTCAGTGTACATCATTAATGTGTAATTAACACCTTAAAAGTTGAAATAAGGTTTCAAGATGACAACACATTGGATACATTAACAAAAACTAGACAGACGATCACTAACTGAACATGAAAAAAAATCTAATGAAAGGCTAGAATCATAAACAGAAGTACAGTGTCCCAGTCAAGAGAAGTAACCTTGACAGCCTATCCTGTTTTGGTCATATCTTGTCAGGAGAACTGTGTTCAGGCTGGCATCATAGCTTAATAAAGATATTGAGAAATTGGAATACATTCAGAGGACAAGCAAGGTGGTAAAGGGCCTAGAGAACATGCCCCATGATGAATGATTGACAGACTTCTGTATGTTTTAGAAAAGAGAAAAGAGGACTAACAGACAATCTTCAAATCTTTGAAGAGATGTCAGAAGGATGGCATGAACAACTTACAAAAACCAAAATTTTGAAAAGAGAATAGGAGGCAGAAGAACAGGCTACCTTGCAAGATGGTGAACTCTTGATTTTGTTAGAGCAGCGGTTCTCAAAATGTGCTCTGTGGAGCCCTTGGGGTTCCACAAAGCATAATGAGGGGTTCCACAAGCTTTCCTGCTCCTCCCCCCACCTTCCTCTCCCCAAAAGCCTTTTTCCTCCCCCTCCCTCACCCTAAAGCCTTTTTCCTCCCCTTCCTCGCTCCCAGAATCCTTTTTTCCTCACTTTCCTTGCCCCCCAAAGCCTTTTCCCCTCCCCTTCCTCGCTGCCCAGATTCTTTCCCCTTGCCCTGCTTGCTTCAAAAACCCTATTTCCTTCCCACAGCTCAGGTGGTGCTTTGATTGTGTTTTTGCTGCCTGGCTGAAGGGGGCTGGATTGGATGGCCCCTGGGGTTGCTACTATCACTATTATTTTTACAAAGGCTGGGTGGACATCTGTTGGGGTGCTTTGTGTTTTTCCTATATGGCAAAAGGCGTTTACAACTGGATGGTCCCTTTCACTGAAATACTGTTTAGTTTATGTTGGTCAAAATGTTTGCACATGCCTGATATATATATATATATATATATATATATATATATATATATATAATATCATAACATAACACAATAAAATACATAAACATTTATTGAGGCTCCAAGAGAAACTTTGTTCATGCCTGATATTTATACATCTATATATATAAAAGGATTAAAAAAATTGGCCTAGGACAAAACAACAAAACTACACATCCCAGAAACACTAAACTTGGCAACACAACCCCTCATCCATGCCTCTACGTTCATACAACAAAAAGAAAAGAAAAATAAAGTCCTAATTAGAGGGAGAGGAATAATTGTTTTTTATCTAATTGCTGCCAGTTAGAACTCTGCCCACTTGGTCTCCTAGCAACCTACTCAGCCCAGGGGACAGGCACAGTTAGGCCTCAGGCCTCTTCCCCACTGCCTATAAAATACAGATTATCTGATTTTCACTGGATTATATGGCAGTGTAGACTCAAGGCCCTTCCACACAGCTATATTACCCATTTATAATCTTATATTATCTGCTTTGAACTGGATTATCTTGAGCCCACACTGCCAAATAATTCACTTCAGTGTGCAATTTATACAGCTGTGTAGAAGGGGCCTCATATAATCCAGTTCTAAGCAGATAATATAAGATTATAAATATACAGTAGAGTCTCACTTATCCAACATAAACAGGCCGGCAGAATGTTGGATAAGTTGGATAATAAGAAGGGATTCAGGAAAAGCCGATTAAACATCAAATTAGGTAAAGATTATACAAATTAAGAACCAAACTCACTTATCCAACACTCACTTATCCAACGTTCTGGATTATCCAATGCATTTTTGTAGTTAATGTTTTCAATACATCGTGATATTTTGGTGCTAAATTTGTAAATACAGTAATTACTACATAGCATTACTGCGTATTGAACTACTTTTTCTGTCAAATTTGTTGTATAACATGATGTTTTGATGCTTAATTTGTAAAATCATAACCTATTTTTATGTTTAATAGGCTTTTCCTTAATCTCTCCTTATTATCCAACATATTCACTTATCCAACATTCTGCCGGCCCGTTTATGTTGGATAAGTGAGACTCTACTGTAATAATAATAATAATAATAATAATAATAATAATAATAATAAGAACATCATACAATCATAAGGTTAGGAGACACCCCTAAGGATCATCCAGTTCAACTTCCTTCCACCATGAGGATGACACAAACCAAGCACTCCTGACAGATGGCCATCCAAGATCTGCACAGTAATAATACAAATCGAATCATAGAATCAGACAGTTGGGAAAGACCCCTAAAGACCATCCAGTCCAACCCAACTCTGCCATTGGATGATACAATCCAAGCACTCCCAACAGATGGCCAGCCAGCCTCTCAATAATAAGAATAACATACAATCCTAAGGTTAGCAGATACCCATAAGGATCATCCAGTTCAACTTCCTTATATCATGCACCAACCACTCCTGACAGATGACCATCCAATATCTGCACAATAATAATACACATCGAATCATAGCATCAGACAGTTAGGAGACACCCCTAAAGGCCATCCAGTCCAATCCAATTCTGCCATGCAGGACACAATCCAAGCACTCCCAACATATGGCCACCCAGCCTCTCAATACTACTACTACTACTACTACTACTACTAATAATAATAATAACATCATCATCATCATCATCATCATCATCATCATCATCATCATACAATCCTAAGGTTTGGAGTGACCCCTAAGGATCATCCAGCTCAACTTCCTTCTACCATGCAGGAGGACACAATCCAAGCACTCCTGACAGATGGCCATCCAGCCTCTACATAATAATGGTGGTGATGATGATGATGATGATGATGATAATAATAATAATAATAGAAGCATAGAATCCAAGAGTTTGGAGAGACCCCTAAGGGCTATCCAGCCCAACCCTTTCTACTATGCAGCAGCACACAATCCAAGCATTCACAACACATGGACAATGTATAAATACTATACAACACTACACAAGGACATAGACCCCCTCTACCCTCACCACTTTCACAGTACACAAACAACCAAATGCATACTAAACACAAAGACAACCATACAACAGACATTCAATACCACCACTACCTCAACAAGTTCTCATCAACACCACCAGACGCCACAGCAACGCGTGGCCGGGCACAGCTAGTTATATATAGAATATAATATATAATAAACTATATAATCATTTCTTGGGGCTCCACAAGAAACTTTTGCTTCAAAAAGGGCTCCATGGCTGAAAAAGGTTGAGAACCCCTGTATTAGAAGATTTTAAGGATTGGTTGGATAGCAATCTGTTAGCCATGTTTTAACTGTGGATTGCCTGCACTAGAGTTAGTTTGGACTGAATGATCCAAGGAGTACTTCAAATTTTATTATTCTACTCGTATGATGCTCAATGCAATAAGAATTCCATTCTCTGTCAGCTTGAATGGGAACTACCAAATAACATGGGGCATCTTACATTTGCGAAGACAGAATAATATGCTGGTGACAAAAATTATTTTTGTCCAAGTAATGTTTTGTCCATGAAAAATGGCAGAAACTTGGAAATATTTTATAAGGTGGTGTGATTGAGTTTTAAGGTTGAGCTAAAATTTTAATACATTTAAATATTTTATGGGCCCCTGGTGGCACAGTGTGTTAAAGCTCTGAGCTGCTGAACTTGCGGACCAAAAGGTCCCAGGTTCAAATCCCGGGAGCGGAATGAGCACCCGCTGTTAGCCCCAGCTCCTGCCAACCTGGCAGTTCGAAAACATGCCAATGTTCTCTGGCGGGAAGGTAACGGTGCTCCATGCAGTCATGCCGGCCACATGACCTGGAGATGTCTATGGACAACGCCGGCTCTTCGGCTTAGAAATGGAGATGAGCACCAACCCCCAGAGTCGGTCACGACTGAACTTAACGTCAGGGGAAACCTTTACCCTTTACTATTTTATGTTAATGGTTTACTATCATAAATTGTTTAATAGTTTAACTTTTAAAATTTATATTTTTATGTATTTGCATTGCTTTATGAGGATTGTGTTCTAGATAGCCTCCTTGAGTCCCTTTATTGGGAGAAAGGCGGGATAAAAAGATAAATTAAAGTTAAATTAGATAAATAATAAAATATGTCTCTGAAGGATTCAATATCCCATTTGGGTTTGTAAAGGTTTGAAGACCTACAGATATTGTTAATTGTAAGTTAATACTATTATAGTTGTATATTTATATTACATGCAATATTACTAATAATATTGCAATATAGTCGTATAATACAATAATATATAATGCTTATGTAGTGCTTATATTGTGCTATACTAATAATATAATTTATTGTATGTATATATAACTTGTAAGCCACCCTGAGTCCCCTTCGGGGTGGGAAGGGCGGGATATAAATATCGCTAATAAACAAACAAATAAATAAGTAAATAAGTAGCAACAAAATACTGTAGTATAGGCAGATCTTGTGCAGTGTTTAAGCTCATTAATAGTCTACTATTAGTGTTATATACCAAAAATATACAAGCAAATTTAGTTACTGTATACTTTGTTAAAAGAGCTCACTAAATCTAAGAGCTAACATGAGAACTGAAGACAAATACAGAGTAATCTACTCTCCATTCCTCAATAAATGATTGTCAAAACTACAGATAAAATACAAAGATAAAAAATAAAGTACTTTGTATTAACTTATTCTTCAAATTTCACCAAAACATTAAAACAAAAACACAAGCCACTGTCACATATCTGTAACCATCAGAACTATATGACCTAAAATACACTTCAAAGCTCAGCATTTAAACCTTAAAATTTGACACAATCTGTGCAGTAGCATTTTTAGAAAATGTGTTTAACTAGAACATGGATTAGAAATGCTTCCATCTGCAGGAAAAAAATAGTTGCAGATCATTCTTTTCACAAACGTGTTAACACTCCTGGCTTGTAATGGATGCTATCACAGCATTACTATTTAGATTTTTGTTTATTTTCCAGCACATTGGGGCCTGAAAATCATGCTGTCTTCTACTTCTGTTAGGCTGTAACCTTAACTATTATTCCTACTGTGTAAAAGCAAAGCACAAATTTAAGGTGACAAAGCACCAGTTGGTGGATGTGAAGTATACTACGAAAGCAGAACCCTCTAAAAGCTGCATAACCATTATGAAATAACTGACCTATATGAAACTGCTACCATGGTTCACAAATTTATTGTCAGGTTCCAGCCTCTAGCTGTTCTCTGATTGTTCTAAATACTTGACAAACTGAAGCCTTTTCACTTTCTGTTGAAATTGCCTCATCTCCCTGTCAGAGCGCCATGGGGGACTCCATTACTTTTCCGACTTCTTTCCCCTCCTGACAAGTCATTTAGCTGGCTTCTTGTTGTGAAGGCTGTCCATGTCAAATTAGCCAGGGCCCCTATTGTCCTTATTACCACTCGAAAAGCCATCATGAGTAATGCTACGGGGTCCCTCAGTTGTCATCATTTGTCAGAAAGAAAGGGAGTGTGGTTACATATAGTTGACAGGTAATTTCAGTGTCTACAATTACCCCAATTAGTCTTGTCATAAACAATTCGATAAATGCACACCAATACAAACAGATAAACACACCAAGGTCTCTTGCTATTAATGTTGTGTAATGGGTAAATCAGTGATATAATGCTATATTTTATTTATTTTCGGTAAAGTATCCTCAGCTGAATGCTGGCAGTTGCTACCTGGTCAGCACAAATTGTACTATCTACTTTCATTAGCTCATCACTGCAAGAGGATATGAAAGGCTGTGACAAAATTCATTTGGAGAGGAAAAAAACGGAGCAGATTGCCTAAAGCAGGTGTTATAGCAAAGATAAAACAAAGGTTTTCACTCCAGCACTGCAATGCCTTTAGAAGCTATTAGTATGTTAAAAAATGCACAACAAGAAACAGTCAAGAAAGGGAGGAAAATACACTGATTTGGAAATAAGAAGCATCTGATATATTTTTAGCTCTGTTAGCGGTGTGATAGATATTTAACAACATACACTAAAAGTGGATATTGGGGACCAATTTTCTTGCTCACAGCTTAGCACAATGTTCTTCAGATTTAATCTTGAAAATGTAGGATTTACAGTGCCCCAAAACATAGAATGGATTATTCTTCAACAGAGCTACTAATTTCAGAATTTAGAACTATTTGGCTATAACTTTAACGAGTTCAACACAGCTGACAGTTGAGTGATGCTACGATTTTTCTGTCAATGGTTGTTTCATAGTGTAATGCACAGCTGTTTTAATGTAGTGCACCACAAAGGCACCTCACTGAATTAAGGACTGTGAAGCTTATTCTTGTACACTGCACAAAAACTGTCCAAATCTCAACACCTCCTGAATTCTCTGCTCTCTGCTTCTTCACTGACCATAGACATAAGTGACGGGTGGAGAACCCCAAAAGAAGCATGTTGCTGTAGGAAATTGTTTTTGGCAACTATTTGTTCAAGCTCAATATTTTTTTAACCAACACTAAGAACCCAACAGAAAACAGGACAGGTCTCCCTAATGAGTAATCTATTTTAGCACAGTCTTGTCTAGGCATGACAGTTTACTGAGAGGCTTGAAAAACTCGTAATTACCAGTGTTACAGGGCAATTAATGTATATTACACTGCACTACTCATGGCAGCAACTGTCATTTTCTCAATAAAAATGAGTACTCTTCAGCTAAAGGTGACATTAATTGGGACTTTAATGACTATGCAGAGGAGCTGAAGCCAAATATGAACAAAACAGCGATTCAATGAGCAACTTCAGAAACGAGAAAATTGTACTAAAATGAGATTAATTGCTGTTTAGAAAAAGGAAAGAACCTAAAAAGCTATTAAATTGCAGGGTTTGGGTGCCCGGGTGATGGTTGTGATGTTAATCTTGCATTCTCACAGCAGGCAAATATTCACTAAATTCAGAGCCTTTTGACAGCAGGAAAAATCATGTATGCTTAACTTCAATCCATCAAAAATATATTTCAGCTTTTATCAGTGTTCTAAATACTTCTGCAATTTCAAAAATTACTGCTCCATTCCTTGGCTGTCATCATGCAAATGTGAACACTGTCAATATTGCTGTGAAAAATTCCTCGGCTTCAAAAGGCTTACTTCGGTGATAAAGAAAGAAAAATGTGAAGATTAGAATTGCAAAACACACACTACTAATACAACAGAAAGCAAACAATATGAATGTAATGTTTAAATTGTGGAAACTGCTAAAATAGAAAATGATGGGGTGTTTGTGTCTCTCAATGTGTGTGTATACATACATACAAAGAAAATAATTTTTTATAATTTTTCAGAGTCTACATCTTTATATAGCTAATTATTTATGATAAATAATTAGGACATGTTTTTGTAGCTCCGCTTCAGGTAATGCAACCATTAAAATGACTATGTTCTATGGTTTTTAAAAGCTCTTCTACTTAATACTTGAAGCAATTATATAATTGCCTTTTCTTACAGTTCTTTCAACTGTCATGATGACTGTATACATAAAACATCACATTTAAACTCTGACATATAAGAAGGATAAACATGGGTCTGACTTCCTTTGAAGTTCTGTATTCAAAATCTAGAAACTTGAAATAAGAAAAATTAGTTGAGGTACTGATGGTAGCATATGGATTCTTTACATGGGTTAAGCTTCATGCATGCTCTGAAAAAGTTGCAGCACTCAACAGAAAAGCAATGGCATCATGGTATTTCACAGTTTCGTTTTCCATAATCAATTTTGTTTGTTCTGCATTTTAATAATTAAATAGTTATCTATATAGAATGCACCTCGAGACACATTACTGTACATATACCTCCAGCTATATCTAAGAACAGCATCCAATAAATGATATAGTTAAGGGGTTTTTTTTTAAACCCAGGGGTTGGGGAGTTTAGTGTCTGGACACACTTTATAAAATGTTTTCCATTATTAAGATTTCTATTATTAACCATTTCATTGCACATTTATGACAAATCAAAGGGGATAGCAGTGTATTCAGATGGAATTCTAAGCAATAACATTTTAAAATAATTTTTTAAATGGTTTGCATATACAGTAGAGTCTCACTTATCCAACACTCGCTTATACAATGTTCTGGATTATCCAACGCATTTTTGTAGTCAATGTTTTCAATACATGGTGATATTTTGGTGCTAAATTAGTAAATACAGTAATTACTACATAGCATTACTGAGTATTGAACTACTTTTTCTGTCAAATTTGTTGTGTAACATGATGTTTTGACGCTTAATTTGTAAAATCATAACCTAATTTGATGTTTAATAGGCTTTTCCTTAATCCCTCCTTATTATCCAACATATTCGCTTATCCAACATTCTGCCGGCCCGTTTATGTTGGATAAGTGAGATTCTACTGTACCGGTAATTCTATCCTACAACATATTCATGAATAAGAGACATTACTCTAACACTATGGATGTGTGTAAGAAAAGGTTGAGCAAATTTTCATCTCACTTGCTCCCCCTGCCTCTTTTTGTCCATTGAGAGAAAGCCTTTACTTGTTGGCAATTTCAGTTTCGAAGTTGACTTGATCTTGATCAGAACTTTGTCTGTTTTTAAAAAAAGCTTTGTATGTGATTCTGGTAACCAGTTGGTCATTGCTGAGGTACTGGAAATTGAGGAGAAAGATAATCATATTAAATGTTGATGTATTTATGCAGCCAGTGAGAATTCATAACGAGAGGCCTTCCTGCATTACTGTGCATGCCCACCCCAAATTTACCAATTGCATCTAGTCAGAATATGTAATGACCTGAGCACTCTTCAGCAGTCTTTTGCATGTAAAAAAAGGGCAAATAGACCATACTGTTGGTTTTACCAAATTCATGTGTATGGAAATATGCCGGCCCTCTGGATCAGCATATTGCCATGACAGATGCATTACTAAAGCCCACATGTGGACAATGGCTTATGGTAGGCTCCAATGTGTTTGGAACTTTAGGATTTCCTGATGCAGACATTGATGCTGGTACCAGTGTTAGGGCCACCCCATATAAATTGTTTTTCTGCCATTATCCCTCCCTTTTCCTTTTTTTCCTAACTATTATCATTTCATCAGCTAAATTTATGAAATGTGTTTTCAAGGTGCACTGTTAATTGGGATCAAACCCTATTGAATTTGTGGGATTTACTTCTAAGCAAAATGGCAAAGGAGGCAACTGCAGGTCTCTGTATACATATTCAGTTATTCTCTAAGGTAAATAAATGATTTTACTTCTGGATGCAAAAGAAATGGACTTTTAAAAAATCTGGCTCAAATATAAATATCATACAGTACGCTAATATAATGGAGTATTTGAAATAATCCTTGAACCAGTCCCAAAGCAGCTTTACTTAAAATTATAGTCTAGGACAAATCAGCTACCAATATGACCAAAATTGCTGCTCTACATAAAAGTTATTATTGATGTATTAATTTGTAACATGACAATGAAGAATTTGTACAACAAGTAACGAAGTATAATTCATTGGAAAACAAAGGACAGAATGCTTATGGCTGGCTGGTTGATTCACTCTTTCATGGGCAGCCCCTAACATCATCTCCCCAATGTCCATGAGGGTTTCCCAATAATATTTTAGGGGTCAGCAGAATTAGCAAATAGGCAGAGTTACTTCCTCTCCTATTTGACCAGTGGAAAAAGGTTTGTTGGATCAAAAGCCTCCCAGTGATGGATTCTGTCTCTGAAAGGCTTTTGCTAGATTCAGGTCACAATGAAGTGTTCCATGAAGAGCTGTGGTGTTATAGTGGTTTTGAGTGTTCAATTAGGACCCTGGGAGTAGAAGTTGTTGTGTGCTTTCAAGTTGTTTATGACTCATGATAACTGTAAGACAAACCTGAGTGTTTTCTTGGCAACTCTTGTTCAGGGGTGGGATGGGGGTTGCCATGGCCTTTCTCTGAGAGAATGACATTCTCAAGGTCACTGAGCAGGTTACCATGGCCAGGTGGGGATTTGAACACTTGTCTCCAAATTCCTATTCCAGCATATAAACCATTATACTACACTGGCTCTCTGATTTTTGGAGACAAGGATTCAAACTCTTTCTCAGTCATGGAAACCTACTGGACATGTCACATTATCTCAGGTTAAGAAGAAGCCAATGGCAAAACTCATAATAAATCTTGCCAAGATAACACCAATATAAGGTCACCAAAAGTTGCCGTTGACTTGAAGGCACATAACCACAATAACAAAATTCTGCTTGAATTAATGTCTGATCCATATCCCATCTACATGTAATGTCAAATTCCAGTGTACCCTTAAAAATAGACAATATTCTCAATTTTATCTAATAGTTTCAAATTTGATATACTTTATGAGATATATGAATTTTTTTCCTAACTGAAACACACTGGTCCGATGTCTCTATAGCTGAACCTTATAAAGCAATGGTTCTTAACCTGTGAGACCCCAGGTGTTTTGGCCTACAATTCTCAGAAATCCCAGCCAGTTTACCAGCTGTTAGGATTTCTGGGAGTTGAAGGCCAAAACATGTATGGACCCACACGTTTGGGACCACTGTTATAGAGTGTCTTATTTCAGTGCCCCCATTGTTAATAGGAATAGTTGAGTGTTTATTAGAGGAAGGTCTATTTTTGTGGTGGTGCATTGGTTGTAGGGTGATCTAATTTCTCAAGACATCTTTTGCTGTGATGATCACCAAAGCCAGGTGTTGTTTTTAATTTTTTTGGAAGAATCATCATCTTAACTATTTTGATCCTTTTTCTTTGGTCCCAGTTCCATTTATTGAATTTATTGAATTCACTCACTTCTTTGTTTCCATAGTTGATTATAATTTATTTGTATTATATTATTATGTATTTTGGGATGTAAACTCCAAAGTATTTAAGTTTCTTCCCCCCCCCCCCCATCTTATCTTATTGTTTGAATTTCTTTTAACTATTGTCAGGAAAGATTTTGTTATGTATAATCTCTGATTTATTGCAAGACCTGATACCTTTTCAAAATTTTAAATAATATTTACTATTTCCCTTAGGGATTCTCCTGGTGACTCTAACATTATCATGGCATCATCAGCAAATAAATTAACTTTGATTTTTTTCCCCTGCCTAATTTAAATTGTTTTTATTCTTTTTTCCTTTTTAATTAAATTAGGTAAAGGTTCTATTGCCATGGCAAATAAACTAGGGGAAGAGAGGACAACCTTATTTTGTTCCACTTTTGACCTTGATAGTTCTTGATTTGGATCCACTGACAATTATTTCTGCCTGATTATTTTTATATAATTCTGGTATTATCTTGCAAAATTTCTTTCCCAGTGTAAAGTTTTCAGACTTGGGTTAAATACTGATAACTTACAGAGTCAAAGGCTTTATAGACATCCAATTTTAATATCAATAATTTCTCTTTCTTTAATGTTGCTTGGTTGATTACATGTATTATATTCCTAATTGGGTCAGCCAGCATCCTTTTAAAATGAATCCATATTGTTCTTCTTCAATTACATTTGAAATAGCCTGTTAGCTAATATTTTTGCAAAATAAATTGTAATCTACATTGCATAATGTAATTGGTTTGTATAAATTGGGATTATCTTCCTCCTTATTTGTTTTTAATATTATTATTTCTGAACTTTTGTGTATCATTAACTCATTGAAAAGGATTACTAAATTTGGGACAAGTTTGGCTTGCAAGGTTTTACAAAAGTTTATGGTGAGACCATTTGGTCCAGGAGATGAATTTGGTTTAAGAGTCTTGATTACCTCATTGATTTCCTTATTAGTTATTTTTCCTTTGAGTAGTAATTGTAATTGAGGGTCTAGAAATTTTGTTATAATTCCTTCTTCGCTTTCAATTTCCTTATCGGTATATAACTTTTCATAGGATCATGCCATAATTTCCTTTAACTCATCTCTTTTGAATCTTAGTTGACCAAAGCCAGGTGTTCATGAAGAAGATGGTTCAGAGACAGACTCCTACTCTTATCTTTTTCTTTTTTCTTTTTTTACTTCTCCTGTTTTCTGTTTCCTGGATAACTAGGCCAGTAGGACTATGGGATCTTGACCTAGGTCAGTCCCAGTGTCAAAATACATTATGATTGAATTATACTCAAATATGTGAGGCAAAATATGTACATGGAATGTAAAAAGCATAGTATAGTGAAGCATGTGAAGACACATATACATAGGAAGTATGACTAGATGTAGCATTATGAATGCAATTCCACCTATGTGTACACACAATATATAATGCATCATGGCTACTCTTTGTGTGGGAAATGATCACATATATCTTTGTGTGGGAAATGGTCACATATATGATGAACTGAAGACAAAAAATGACAAGTCAAAAGCAATGGAATTCACATAATTTTTATATCATATTTCAAAGAATGATATTTTTCTTGAAACGAATTAAATGCAAAACACCCTATAGAAGCAACATACACCTTCACCAACATACACTTCTCCACCAATCCCTCTTATAAGACTGAATTCAAATTTGACCAAATGAAATAGCATAATGGGACTTACCCATTCTTCTTCTTTCCCTTCTCCTAAATCCCTGAAAATGCTATACAGAGAATCTGGGAGCCCCAGAGAATAGGGTGAGTTCTATCATATGCATGCATCGGAGAGACTTCTGAAAACTGGGGTGATGTATCTACTATGGGATGAGTCCTTTTGCTAGCAGAAGGCAGATTGAGGAGCTATCACACAAAATTCAAGAGCAGTACAGCTAAGTTTAGTAACCATATTTTGAATGTTTAATATTTTATCTTGACCTCTATTGCACACATACCTAAAAGTTTGTATAGAAATCCTTGATCCTCCCTATGATAAAACCTTTGGGATAAGATGATTTATAGCAGGAAATGGTGAAGGAGGAAAGCATTAAGGTCTTCTAACACTGTGGCCCTGAGTCAATCTCCCCAGCTGCTTTTAAGCAAAGAAAAGACACTGGGAGATCTGCTTACAGATCTGCTATGTCGTATTTTATTTGATTGTAATTGTGCATAGCATTGTAAGGTAAGTATTGTTGAGCAACACAAATTGAAAGAGGGATAAGAAAAGTTCAAAGAATGATTTTAAAAATTATCCAGAGAACCCACCATGATCTTCTCTAAATAAACATTTACATTCTAAAATAACTTGTTCCTTGATATTTTTTAAAAAAAAGCTTGGATACAATGCTACTTTCCTCACAGTCTTTTACCAGCACACAAACCTTCTGCTTTTAATTGAAATTGTGTGCTTGCTCTTTGGGAAAGCACTAAAAATCTCAGAATTGGGCAAATATTCTTCTACATAAGGAAAACAGAGAAGTTAGACCTTTGATATATCTGTTAAGGATATGATAAGAAAAAAGTTAAAAGACTGATTAAAGACAAGAAATAAATTTAAAAAGAGGGCAACATTTTTCATATTATATTAATGTATTTCAAGTCCGCAAAAGACAGTAGAGTGCAAGCTAGTGGAAAAAAATACATTTGGTTGAAGTTTTCAAGATTATTTTAAAAGCCTTAATAATTATTTCTTAGTACAAGATGTTTGAAAAAGAACTCCCTATTCACCATTACATTAAATGATGAATAAGGAGTTCTTTTTCAAACACCCTGTATAGGTACTTTAGCAATTTAGTCCTAACTATATCTACCAGCATGTACATTTGCCATTGTTTTTATTCAATTTCACATTATCATAATTGTCATCAGAATTTTTTTAAACCTACAAGGCTGCAGTTCTTTGAAGTCAGGGGGACTTAGTTATATGCCAGTGGAAACCTTCCCATCATGGTGGGCTTTAGAAATTTGTTTCAGATTCTTTGAGGATTCCATGAAGCTAACTTGAAAGGCACAGAGATGACTGCAAGGAAGAGAGAAATATGGTCCTATTTCACATACACAGCTCTTCTTTTTCCATGACTTGGGATGTAATTGTTGTTCTTTTGTGAAGCTCACTAGTTGAGCTTGGGCAAATCTCTGCTCAATATCCCAGACAAAATAATATTTAGAAATGGCTGTTTGATAAAGTAGGATAACATGTAAAACACTGAAGTTTCAATACTTTTAAAATGTCTCTTCAGCAGACTATAAGCACAAAGTTTGAATGTTGAAACTCAGAAATAACAACTTGATATTAATAAGGAAGCTATGTGAATCAGCGCAACAAATAAGATGAAAGTGTTAAGTTGTTACAAAATACTATAATTTAAAGCAAGTGTAGAAACTTGTAGAGAATATATGGTTCTCCAGATATTTTGAGCTAGAACAGTCAATGATCAGGAATACTGTTGAGTTGTACTTCAACAATATTTGGGGTGTTCATATTGCCTGTTTCCATTTTAAAAACATACATTAGTTTGGACTAAAGGTGAGCTATTAATTCAAAGGACAGCTGTTCTATACAATCCAATGCAACATGTGCTGCAGAACTGGAACCATGCCAGTCCCCCTGCCATATCTATGTTATGCAGTTATAGCAATCTGATCCCATTTTAACTATCAGAACTCTACCCTATTAATTCCTGGGATGTTGTATTCGGAAGGACTTAAAAGTCTCTTATAGAAAGGTCTAATGGTGAATGTTAACGCGGTGCACTACAGCTCTCCAGCAGATAATTCTAAGCAACTCACCAAATTACAACTTCTGAATTTTACATGATGGAGCTACTGCTGTAAATGTATAGTCTAGACATATTTCCAATTTTCACATAAGAATCAATGCCTGAAGATCCATCTCCTCCAGTTATAATTGGTATATATGAGTCATTCTCAATTCTGTTGAACATCATCTCCCAGAAGCTCTAACCAATACGTCAATGACTCTGGGATTTGAAGTTCAACAACATCTGCAGCCCCGCCCTACCTGGTGAGGTATCTGTATGCCACAAAAAACAGGCACAGATGTGAACTATGATGGTGCTGCTCAGTGTTTAGAACACCCTCTTCAGAGCCGTTAACTTGGCACTGACTTCATTGCCTGCTGAAGGCCTTTTAATTTATCCAGACATTTAACGGCTGTTGTGACTTTAAAAAAATCCCCACTGCTCTGTTTCAAGTGGTTTTAATGACTAACCCAGATTCTGAACTTCTGCTGCATTGTGTTTTTAATATTATTAATGTGAAGAATATTAACCAGACCAAAACACACATACACATGTAAATCATAACTGCTGCAACTCCTAAAGGAGTTGTGTAAGAAGGTAAAGTGAAATAAGAGCCTCATTCTTTGCTCAAATAATCACAGGTGGCTGGTGTTCACAAAACCAGTCTGAAGTTAGTGGGGCAAATGCAAACATGTCGTTTATTTTTGTCATCTGGTTTGTCTTAATCATGATCTAAAAATTCATTTATAAGCCTGTATACAAAATGCCATGTTTATATCAATATCATATGCTGCATGCTTGAAACAGTACACATTAAAATGAAGAACAGAAATCTGTGTAATGGTCAAAGACAACCAATAACAAAACCACTAAATTCTAGTTGTCAAACATAATTTAGTATGTATATTTCTTCATTTCTTCTGATAAAACAGAATTATTAAAATTAAAGTGATACGGGTGAGTGTTTATAGCTTCCTATTAAAAACCTGACTTACAGCAGTATCCATTTAAGTTTAAGGCAGAAGAAAATCACATAGAGATCTCTGTGCGATGGCCTGGTGACTTTATATCCTCTTGTCAAACCTCAGCAGTTTTATTTGTAGTGATACATGCCGAAGAAGGTTGGAGGTTAAAGTTGATAGGAGGGCCAACAGGAAAGCCAACCAACTTCTCTTTCAAAAGATTACAACCTTTAGCGTATTAGTATCTGCTGACTTTACAAGTGTGCATTTTATACACACTTTGAAAAGAACCCAAAATTCTAGAACATGTGAATTATGTAAAGACTCTTTGCATTTTTATTCTGGTTGCAAACTTCTAATGTTACTGTCAGACGTAATATACTTCTAAGACGATTGCAGAAAAATTGCTATGAGACCTAACAATTCTAATATCACTTTTACTAATAATGTTTAATCAACACACCACAAATATTCTATTATGTTTTCACCTTGGCCCATTCATCATGACATCAATAGAGATGTCATAAAATAAGTGATATATTTATCAAATATTACATGATAAATCTTATTAGTATCGTTGTTCCATAGTAATACATTTACAGTGAGTCCTTACATGGTTCAACAAACAGAAGTACTGATGAGAATCAGGGAATCGGGCACTCTCAAAAGCTGATATACCACAGATCCTTTCTGCCAATCAGGGAGCTACCATTGTTTCATTCAATGTACATTAAGCTATACTTTTGTTAGTCTTTCCCCATACCCATGTGTACTATGAGATATTTTGTGTATCTTAATATAAAAATGCTTAAATAAATACAAATATAGCATTATACAGCATATATGCATTGTTGTTGGATTAAAAATGCAGTATACAAAAACTTGAAATACGAAACTGATGGGTGTTAAATTAAGGAGATATCATCCCATAAAGTTTTTGCACCCACAACTTCTATTTGATAAGTAAGAAAACTATGTTTCCCACGATTGATATAGTCAAACTCTACAATGATGTAGGATCATCTTAAGGTCATTTATAAACTGACACATATGCAGCATATGTGAATTGGTTTATCATACCTATGTATGATTTTGTGGGTCAGAACATTCCTTGAATTATAAGAACACGTTTCATGTTGTATTATATCCAGTCTGTTCCACTAATAATTGCCTGAGATAATTCCAGCCTACTGAAAAACTCTTCAGCATGTCAATGCTTGAAGAATAAAAGATAACATGTAATGTTAATGATTCTTAGCTTATGAGTTACCAGCATTGGTACTGCAATAACATCTCTATGTACGGCTATGGGAAAGAACATTTTGACAACAATCACATGTTAAATGTATAAACTGTCCATACGGTAATGTTGGGTTGTTCTAGGCAAGGGCAGATATAATACTTAGATTACATATAGTTGCTAAACTATTTATGTATGTTTTAATCTACTACACCTAGTGTTACTGAATTACAACCCTAAGTTCATCCACTGGAACATATAAGATCACAGACAGAACAATATAGTAGAGTTTCTCATTCTACCCTAAGGTATTCATTAAAAGAGTGTTACATGCAAATTATAGATAGCTACAATTAGTATAATGTTTCAAAGTGCATGAGAGGAAGTACCCCACCAACAGAGAAAAGATTGTTAGAGGCAACTGAAGGGAACCATAAGAAACACCATTAATTCAAGTGACTATTTTTTCAAGTGATACTCAGATTTACAGAGATAAAAAAATAAACTGACCATCCTCTGCATTAATGATTTAACACTGTCTGCTTACTCAGTAATCCATAACAATGAAGATACTGAAACAAAACCAATTATTTCTATTAGCCATCACACTTTTACAATGGAAAAAACGTGTGCCTGAAAACTGGGGACAACACTGAACTCCATTAATTACTGTTATATCATCCAAATATGCTAAAAGGAAACCTGAGAATGAATTATAATAGTCACTCATAAAGCAACAGTAGTCATGACAACCCAAAGACCTTTATCTGGAATTCCAGTAAAGTGTCGAGATAATCAGAAAACTCTTGCAATTTAACATTTCTGTACTATAAAACCGAATTATCAGGCATTAAATAAAATTCACATGAATAATATATGCAATCTGCCAATCTATATTAAAAACTCTATCAACATAAATAAAATATGGGTATCAGAAAATGAATTAAGAAAAAATTATTTTGAAATAATTTTTAGCTTATTAAATAAACTACACTACAAAAATACATATGCATTAGACAATCCCCACTGGAATTAGGTGCACAGGACCCCCCCCCCCCCGCCCCATGAAACTGGAAAATCGTAATTATGACTTTCTAGGTCCTCCAAGTGAATCTGACCAAGCACAGGCTAGAGTGTATTTGAAAGCCTCCTCGGTGGCAATGGAGGCAGCAGAGAAATTGTTGCTTGCTGCCACCATTGTATCTGCAAGGAACCATCCAGCTGAGCTGTTCTGAGTGGTCAGAGGGCTATTACACAATTGTTCATCAAGGAGAAATTTCTGACCATTCACCAGCCTTCTGTGAAAAATTTGCAAGACATTTTGCAGATAAAGTCGCTCAGATAGATGCTGTTATTGATACAGTTCCAATGGATGTAACTTTGGACTGGATGAGGGCAAATAAATTGAAACTTTATCCAGACAAGACAGAGGTACTTCCGGTGAGTCTGAAGGTATATCAGAGAATAGGGATTCAGCCTGTGCTGTATGGGGTTACACACAGGTCCACAGTTTGGGGGTCCTCCTGTACTCAGCACTGAACCTGGAGGCCCAGGTTTCGGCAGTGACAGGGAGTGCCTTTGCACAATTAAAACCTGTGTGCTAACTATGCCCATTCTTTGGGAAGCCAGATCTGACCATGGTGGTATATGCCTTAGTTACATCCCATCTGGATTACTGTAGGCACTCGACGTGGGGCTGCCTCTGAAGAGTGCTTAGAAACTTCAGCTGCTCCAAAAAGCTGCAGCCAGGTTGCTGAGAGTGGATAACTCCGCTGTTGCAGAAGCTCCACTGGCTGCTAGTCTGACCTTTAAAGCCCTAGATCAGTGGTTCCCAAACTTATTTGGCCTACCGCCCCCTTTCCAGAAAAAAATATTACTCAGCGCCTCCTGGAAAGGGGGCGTGGCTTAGAGGGGGTGGGCGTGGCACCTGCTCAAGGGGGCAGTGCTGAGCCTCTCCCCCAGTCCAAGATGCAGGGCTGGGAGGTGAGCGGGGCCACAAATGGGTGGCCAGGACTGGGATGGGCAGAGTTACGAGCTCTGAGGTAGAGCTGAGCTTCTATCCTTATCCTGCGGTGCCCGCCAGGACACAGGAGGTGGGGCTAGAGGTCTCTCAGGAGAGGTATACAGGCTCAGCCCAATCTTGGGCTCTTGGAAAGAGGCCCCACCCCCTTCACTAGCTCAGCCCTCTGTGTCCCAACAAGAGCCTCAGGAGAGGTATAGATTCTCAGCGCTGTCTTGGGCTCTTGGGAAGAAGCCACACCCACTCCTCTAGCTCTGCCCCCGGTGTCCTAACAGGCGCCTCAGGGGCTCAGCCCTGTCTCCGGCACTTGGGAAGAGGCCCCTCCCCTCCCCTGGCCCCGCCCTCAAATGCACCTGTGGCCATCACCGCCCCCTGGATCGCTGCAGCGTCCACCAGGGGGCGGTAGCGCCCACTTTGGGAATCACTGCCCTAGATGGTCCAGGTCCAGGATATTTGACTGACCGTATCCCCTTGTACGAACCTGCCCAGGCCCTGAGATCTTCAGTAGAAGCCCTTTTCTTGATCCCACCTTCATTTCAAGCTCAGTTGGTGGGAACGAAAGAGTGGGTCTTCTTGGTTGCTGCCCCATCACTCTGGAACTCTCTGGTCAAGGAAACCAGAATGGCCTCCTCTTTGCTGCCCTTTTGGCATAAAAAGGCAAAACCTTTTTATTCAGGCAGGCTTTTAAAGGTTTTTGAGATCATGTCAGGGAGTGCTAAGGTTTAATGTTTTATGGATTTAATCTCAATTATTTTTAATACTAATGACATTTAATACTGTTTTAATATTTGTATATTGGTGTATTACAAATTGTATTGTAATGATTTTAATATTAGCAGCTTTGAGTCTCCTTATGGAGAGAAAAAACAGGATATAAATAAACTTTTTCTTCATGTACTCTGTGAATGCACACTAATTGAGAGTATCTGTGCCTGCGCAGGCGCCAATGGAAAATCTTCTAGCTGAATCTTTTAAATTTTATTTATATCCCACCTTTCTCCGGCGGCTTTAAGGTAGCTAAAATTAAAAGCATTACCATTTAAAATATACAAATAATAATAATGTTAATTTTGGGATACCAACACTGAGCTAAAGAGCCCCCATTTGGGATCAAGACCCACAGTTTAAGAAGTGGTAATTTAGATCAGGGCTTCTTAAACTTTTTATACTCAGGATTCCTTCCTGCTCGAGACATTTGTTATGCAACCTTGGGTATATAAGTATATAAAATAGGTATAAAAAATCAATCATTTACTGATAATAAATCATCATTTGCACAGCTAATTTTCCTTTTTATGTAGTACACCTGAAGTATTTTCTGCAGAGTCCACTGTAAACACTGCATGTTGTTGATAACAGATTCATGTAAATGACTAAAACAGCTATTAAGTGATGGTCAGAGATCTTTTACTGTTACCACTTTTAATGACCCCAACTTTGAACTAAGGGGACACCATCTGGGGTGCTAACCCAAGTTTAAGAAGCAGTGATCTAGACCATGGTTGAGCAAGTGGGCATGAGGTACAGGACTTCTTCAACCAGACACCACCTTCCACCTATCAAGCTGTTTTTCTCTGCAATTTCTCCAATTTTTTGGACAAGGAACTTCTCAAACCAATAGGAAGTAAAATTTGAGAGAGGATCCAGAAGCAAATTAAGCTATTTGGGGCCAGGCTGTGGCGCAGGCTGTTGAGCAGCTGCAATAAATCACTCTGACCATGAGGTCATGAGTTCGAGGCCAGCCCGTGGCGGGGTGAGCACCTGTCAATTAAAATAAAATATAGTCCCTGCTCGTTGCTGACCTAGCAACCTGAAAGATAGTTGCATCTATCAAGTAGGAAATAAGGTACCACTTATAAAAGTGGGGAGGCAAGTTTAACTAATTTACGACCTGGAATGAGGAAGTGCTGTCAGAGTGGATGATGAAGCTGCTGCTCCCCCCTGTGGCCAGAATCAAACATCCCCTCAGAAGAAGGTTAAATTGCCTCTGTGTCTGTCTGTCTCGGTCTTTGTTTGATGTGTTTATGGGCATTGAATGTTTGCCCTCTGTGTGTATAATGTGATCCGCCCTGAGTCCCCTTCGGGGTTAGAAGGGCGGAATATAAATACTGTAAATAAATAAAATAAATAAATATTTTGATATAGTATAGGCCAGGTTTTACAATGCTTACTGAGGGTGTAGCTTTAGTGATTTCAGACCATAAATTTCTTAAATATGAAGCTTGTAGATAGAGCTCAATCACATTGGAAATAAACTCTTTACTGTATTTAAAATAATATGAGGTAAAATATAAATTAATAATGATGAAATACAGAACTGATAATAGTAAGATGCTATAGGCTTTGTGGTATGTACTCCGAACTAAATTGGCTGTGATATCTTTAAGGCTATAAGGATTTTGAAGTAAGGTATATACTCAACTAAAATGGCTGTAAGGTTGGTGCACAAGGTCATAAATTAAAATACCCTTGGCTATAAGGTAAGTATAAATTATAATAACTATGAGGTATGTACTTTGAATTACAATAGCTATAAGGTAAGTACGTAAGGCTATAGTATCTATGTGGTAAATACAATAAGCTATGATATGCTCTATCTATGTCTGAGGTAAATACTTTTCTTTGGGCTATGTTGGTAAATATAGAACTAAAGGCTATAGTAACTATGAGGTAAGCACAAGCTATGCTGATGGTAAATAATTTAGGCTATAAGGTAAATACAGAACTAAATGCTATAAAGACTATGAGGTAAGAACGTGATATAGATTGCCTGTTTTGGTTTGCCAGGCCAAAAAGAACCAGGCAATTCTCTGACCTAACTCTAAGAAGCTCTGATATGGAATGCCAAAAAGGGAGGAAATCTCTGAGATGAGCTCTGAGGCAGCAAGGCTGAACCAACTCACCCAGGCCTGCAGGGGAGTTTTAAGCTCCACCCCTAAATTAGTGCAAATGGAACAGTCCATCAAAGCAAAGCCAAACCAGGAAATGAGCAGAAGAAAGAAAAGCTAAGTAAGACATCACAGTAGGGTTCAGGTATTACATGTGGTCCAGTTTCACACATTGTCCACCTTAACATAATTGTATAGATCTAACAAATTAACATGTACATATTCTGGTCCTCTAGATCAGTGATTCCCAAAGTGGGCAGGGGAGGGGCGGGACCTCTTCCCAAGTGCTGGAGACAGGGCTGAGCACCTGAGGCGTCTGTTAGGAAACACAGGGCTGAGAATCCATACCTCTCCTGAGGCTCTTGTTGGGACACAGAGGACGGAGCTAGGGAAGGGGGCGGGGCCTCCTTCCAAGAGCACGAGACAGGGCTGAGCCTCCCCTGAGAGGCGTTTTAGGACTAAAGGGCCGGGCTAGGGGTGGGGCCTCTTCCCAAGAGCCTCTGTATACCTCCCTTGAGGTGCCTGCTAGAACATGGGGGTGGGGTATAGAGGCCCAGCCCCCTCCTCTAGCAACGCCCCCTATGTCCTGGCAGGCACCGCAGGACAGGGATAGAAGCTCAGCCCTGCCTCAGAGCTCGTAACTCCGCCCATCCCAGTCCTGGCTGCCCATTTGTGGCCCAGTACACCTCCCCCTCCAACCTCCCCCTCCCAGCCCTGCATCTTGGACTAGGGGAAAGGCTCAGCCCCACCCTCTTGAGCAGGAGCCATGCCCACCCCTCTAAGCCATGCCCCCTTTCCAGGGGGTGCTGAGTAATATTTTTTCTGGAAAGGGGGCGGTAGGCCAAATAAGTTTGGGAACCACTGCTCTAGATATTTTTGAACAGAAACTCCCACTATCTCTTGGCTGGAGCATATGCAAGTTTCAGTTCATTAATCCATGTAGGGTGTTTTCACATAATTCAGACAGGTGGTATTTCACCTGCACATTATCTGTAATACTGTAATTAAACAATATAATATATGACCAACAAAACCACAGCAAAATGAAATGAAATGGAGGGCAAAATTCCAGCAAGCCTAAAGACGGCTGTGATCAAACCGGTTGAAAAAGCCATCACTGGACCCCACTCAATTAGGAAACTTTCAGCCCATTTCCAATCTCCCCTATTTGGGCAAGGTCATGGAACATGTGGTTGTCTCGCAACTCCAGAGATTCTTGGATGATACTGATTTTCTAGATCTGGCGCAGTCTGGCTTCAGGCCGGGGCATGGTAGCCAGACAGTCTTGGTTGCCTTAGTGGATGATCTTCGCCGGGAGCTGGACAGGGGGAGTGTGTCCCTGCTGGTTCTGCTTGACCTCACAGCGGCCTTCGATACCGTTGACCACTGTATCCTTTTGGGACGCCTTGCGGGAATGGGTCTTGGAGGTACTGTTTTGCAGTGGCTCCACTCATTCCTGGAGGGTCGGTCCCAGATGGTGTCATTGGGGGACACCTGCTCGGCCCCGCAACCATTGACTTGTGGGGTCCCGTAGGGGTCGGTATTGTCCCCCATGTTGTTCAACATCTACATGAAGCCACTGGGAGAGATCATCAGGAGTTTCGGAGTGCGGTGTCATCTGTACGCAGATGACGTCCAGATCTGTCACTCCTTTCCACCTGTCACTAAGGAGGCTGTTCAGGTCCTGAACCAGTGTCCGGCCATTGTGTCGGACTGGATGAGGGCCAACAAATTGAAATTGAATCCAGACAAGACAGAGGTCCTCATGGTCAGTCGGAAGGCCAAACAGGGTATTGGATTACAGTCTGTGCTGGATGGGGTCACACTCACCCTGAAGGCACAGGTGCGCAGTCTGGGGGTGATTCTAGACTCATCGTTGAGCCTGAAGCCCCAGGTCTCAGCGGTGGCTAGGGGAGCCTTCGCACAATTAAAACTTGTGCACCAGCTGCGCCCGTACCTTGGGAAACCTGACTTGGCCACGGTGGTCCATGCTCTTGTTACATCCCAATTAGATTACTGCAATGCACTCTACGTGGGGCTGCCTTTGAAGACAGTTCAGAAGCTTCAATTAGTCCAATGAGAGGCAGCCAGGTTGATAACTGGAGCAACGTACAGGGAGCGTACCACTCCTCTGCTACATCAGCTCCACTGGCTGCCGATCAGTTACCGAGCACAATTCAAAGTGTTGGCTTTAGCCTATAAAGCACTAAACAGTTCCGGCCCAGCTTACCTGTCCGAACATGTCCCCCGCTATGACCCATTGCGTAATCTAAGATCTTCCGGGGAGGCCCTGCTCTCGGTCCCGCCAGCCTCACAGGTGCAGCTGGCGGGGACGAAGGACAGGGCCTTTTTGGTGGTGGCCCCCCGCCTATAGAACGCCCTCCCAACTGAAATTAGACAGGCTCCCTCCCTCCTGTCTCTCCGAAAAAGAACGAAAACATGGTTATGGGACCAGGCCTTTGAACAAGAGTAGCAGTAGAAATGAGATACGATAATTATACGACTCACTGATTGCCCCCACTTGGACTTGAAATGTGCCTGAATTTATATTTATATGTATAACTATGCAGGATTTTTAATGTAAGCTCTCAATTTTAATGTAATTTTTAATTTAAATTGATTTTTAAACGTGATATAAATTGTTTTGATGTCTATGTTCATGTTGTAAGCTGCCCTGAGTTCCCTGAGGGGTGAAAAGGGCGGGGTAGAAATGATGTAATAAATAAATAAATATTAAGGAACATGTTAAAATAGTCTTCATTCATACTGTCAAAGATTGAACCCATTGTATTTGTTTCTGGTAATATATGACACTCCACAACCTTCGTAAAGATTGAAATTCTTCAGAGAGCAATGAAATACAAGCACAAGCTAAGGGACATGCAGTGACTAAATAGACCCAAACTGCATGATGATTTAAAGATCACTCTGCTCTACTGAAAAATCTTTTCAAGAGTTTAACTTGAAAGTTAAGAGGTACACATTTTTCTTTACTACACAGAAGGAAAGGAAGGAAGATTATGAACCTATATCGAAAACCTGACAGGTTAAACTCGAATGGCATCATGAAATAAAAAAGTAAATCTTTCCAGTAAGGCCATAGTGCACACATTCAAAAAATTTAGGAGCTCATACTTCTCCGAAGCTGCAATTTACCCTTTAAGTGCCCACTCATTTTTACTGGTCACTGTATGTGCTCTTGGCTATATCATATCCCACTCTCAAAACACCTCCCTTTCCCTCTCAACACTTGTGAATCCATTTTAAGCTTACTTTTGACATTACAAACCCAGCTAGATTCTCCGACTATTCAATATTACTGATGTCTAAAGTTTAAACTAACTCCTGGATTCTTGTCAGCAACTTCGCACCTCTCAGTTCTGCTTTCTTCTTTAATATTTAAGAGTAAATCTCATTAAATTACAGTTACTGTTTAATGTATTTGTGATGTATGATTGTACTCTACACATTTACACAATTCCATAAAGACAGAATACTAAAATAAAATTAATATAGAAGACCAGGGCCTATATCAAAATGCTAATCTCAACTAAAAAGGATCTAATGGTACTAGCCTAAGTGCTGACATAACAAATTCCCATTAAATCAAAGGGTATCTCTTAGCTAGCACTTACAATTAAATTTGAGTTAAAGGGCTCATCTTGATGAAGGTAGACCGAGCTCATGGAATAGGGTTTTCTAGGTCTTCCACATCACAAGTTTCAATCTCATAGAATCATAGAATAATGAGTTGGAAGAGACCTCATGGGCCATCCAGTCCAACCCCCTGCCAAGAAGAAGGAAATCGCATTCAAAGCACCCCCGACAGATGGCCATCCAGCCTCTGCTTAAAAGCCTCCAAAGAAGGAGCCTCCACCACAGTCCTGCACTTAAGGGCTAAGGGACCCAATCAAAAACCGTCCATCTGAGCATGGAAGTCCAAAATGGGATAGGACAGAACTGAATTTGGTGGGGCAACCTTGATTCTTTGCTACTGTAACATATTATGCTGATTCAAAGTCCGTTTTGGAATGATCTTTGCTAGTATGCCAATTGTCAGGATGTTGCTTGGCTATCTTGCATGAATGGCAAATATAGTTGTCACCACTGTTAGCATTGGTATTTAGTAAAAGAAAGTATGTTTATGGAAGATTGAAATGGGAAATATATCTTCCAGCTGAACTGATAATTTTCTTTGGGTTTTGGACTGACTAATGATTGCTTCGTTACTGCGTCTCTTTTCTAAACAATTGATTATTGAAATATTTCTAATAATTAATTCATGTTAAGGAATTCAATCTGAGTAGAATGTTTTCCTAAAGTTTGCTTCTTTAGAATAATTGTCGCTTTAATTTGCTAAGTTATGTTCAAATCACTTTTAAAATCTGTGAGGCAAATTACAGTGAGGCCTTTGTATCCCCTGTGGTTTAGTTTCGGGACCCCCTGTTCATAGCAAAATCTGTGAGTGCAGAGGTCCCATGATATACGTTGTCATAGTAAAATGCTGTTCAATATATAAAATGGAATTATATAAAATAGCATTTTTAAAAAACCCATGGATGATTGAATCTGTGGGTGCAGAATCTGTGGGTGAAGACAGCCAAGTGTCATCACAATCAACACATGTATAACAAATGGAAAATGTTAAATAGCCTCTATTGTCTGTCTGTATATGTGGTATGTCTGATAATGACATTGAATGTTTGCCATGTATATGTGCATTGTAATCCGCCCTGAGTCCCCTTCGGGGTGAGAAGAGTGGAATATAAATATTGTAAATAAATAAATAAATCTCAAAGATATTTAAGGGAAAATAACATTCTCTGGATCAGGCCAAAGACATAGGATTTTTAAAGAATACAATTAATAATGTGGATTATAAACAAGATTATCAACTCCTTCTATAGTTAGAAAATACTTCACAAGGGCAAAGCCCGAGAAGACATGACAAATGTTGCTGATACCTTTCTAAATCTGATTTAGAGGGTAGTTGCTGAACAAGCAGAATACAGCCGAAACTGCACATGCAATTGTAGTCATAAATGTTGAAAATGTCATAGAAAAGGGATTTTTTTTGCTCATTAGAAATATCTGTTAATGATTATTCCATTAAGCTGACATTTAGTTATTAACCTGATGGGCATAGCAATTAATACTAGTGATAATGGGTAGCATTGAGAGAACAAAAACCAGTATGGTACAGTGGTTTGAATGGTAGTCATGATTTCAGAAGACCAGGATTCAAATCCCTGCTCAGCTCAGAAACTACTCGCTGACCTTTGGCAAGTCACACTCTCTTAGCTTAAGAGGAAGCCAATGGCAAAGCTAATCTGGATAAATCTTGCCAGGAAAATTCTATTATAGATTTGCCTTGAAGGGACATAACGCAAACACTATCAGAAAGATCACAGTTAAAATATTACAGTAGAAATTTATATTAGAAATACAAAAAAAGTTTATGATAAATTTAAAAAAGTATTCCAGTATACAATTTAACCTATTTTGTTTCCTCTCCATTTATACCAACACTTATACAAACATATAAGTGAAACAGAAGAATATTCACCTCCCCCAACATACAAAAATCTGCATAGCTAATACTATACCGTACAAAAATGTTAAAGTCTGAATAACTTGAAATAAAAGCACATGGAAAGCTCAAGAACAAAACAAGATAAAATTACCACCATCTCCTAAAGAAGAGGAGAGAGGGAAATTCAAACTGAAATGCATGATGGGCAATTAAGGATCTATTTTGACAATTCTAAGTGGTCAAGTTTTTCCAAGTATGACTCTGAAACCTTAACCTATCTATATAGGAGTGATAAATGAGGCATTTTGTGTCATTACAGTCCCATAAATCACTTTCTTTAACTGCTGATGGCTTTTATCAGATCTAACCTTTTCAAGCTTCTACTGGAGTGCTAACATTTTCAACTCTGACATATGTGCAGTTTACAAATCCTGCAGCTGATTAACTCTGGGCAGAAACTCACCATAATCACTGTCTTTATTCAAGTGGAGTTTGAGCTTCAGGTCTCCAAAACCCATAAGCACTCTCACTGTATAACCAAGAAGGGGAAGAAAAACCCTCAATCCAGAGGACATGCTATAAAAATGAAAACAAATGTGTGTGTTGGGTTTTTTTTTTTAAATCCTTTTGCAATATCACACATTCAGATCTGTTTTTTGATCATGACCAACATTTTTCAAGACACAGATATGTGGCCAAGGTTCAAACTTTCCAGCCTGTGTTCCAATTTAACTTTATATCTGTAGTACAGTTATAAATATTTACACTTTATTATTATAAAAACATGCCAAATGCAACTGAATGTGAGAAAATAGAGTTTAACACAAAAAAAATCAACACAAACACAACCTACTATAAAATATTCCAAGGTACCTAATTAATTATGTTCTTTTATATTGCACTCATGCTAAAATATTGGTAATAAGTTACAATAGCAATAACATCAATGAATAAAAATCCCAAAGCTGAAAATCTACCAATATAGGTTGAATATGTAAAAATTATATATAATTAAGTGTAACACATGGAATGGTCTATTTTGGATAGAATAAATAATTTATTTAAGGGATTTTAAGATTAAATATTATATTGTTATGCCTCAAAAGTCTGGAAACACTGTAGATGTTTATGTATTTACACAAGCTGAAATCAACATACCCAAATAGAATACACCTAGAAAATGCAATTGATATAGACACTAAAGCAACATTCAAATTTAAGGAGATACTGTCTTTAGTAATATTAGTCATACTGGGAAAAAAACATGATCTTGGTTATGTGACCACAGGAAGCCTAGTACTTCAGATAGTATTAGTTTTGATAAGAACTAACTACACATCAGACCTAAATAATGAAACATGAAGAGACAGGCTCAGACCACACAAATAGGAATGTCCACAGAGATCCTCCTGCGGCAGATTGCCTCTTTTTGATAAACGACAGACCTCAGAAAAATTGTGGGCGACAACTTTTTTTCCAGCATCACAGCTAGTGTAGCCTTGTAATGTCATCGTCCAAGTCTGTGTACAACAACAACGTCTTTATTTCACTAATAATGTCACACATCAGAGAAGCTATTCGGCTTCAATTCAAATGTAAATCTGGGGAAGCCTATGAGTATTCATGACAAAGGAATATTTATCATTTAAAACAAAAGCACATGACTCCTTGGTTTTTATATCAAGCAACAGTGATGGATGATGCTATGCTAACTAAAAACAACCCAGAGGGAATACAGATGTTTTACATATCTACAAAAAGGAACACAAGTTTCTGTGTTCACCATATAACCTAAATAGCGAAGCTTCATAAATTAAATATAGAAAGATATGAAATGTACTGCCATTTTAATGACAGTGTACCAAACAACTGAACAGTGAGATTTTAACTTTTAATTTCTCAAAAAAGCCCAAACATTTCCAGATTCATCACGGTAACTGATATGTTAGAATATTTATATACAACTTTTCATATATTATATATTGAAGCAGTGTACAATTATAAAATTGTAATAGAACACACTTTGTTAAAACATGACTACAGCAGCCATAAGTGAATAATCAAAATATCAAGTGTCCTTAATCAGAAAATGATCAGTTGAGGTTTCAGCATGTGCTAAGGTCACAACATTTTTATATTTCTGGAAAGACTATTCTTTACCATGGAGAAGGACTGCTTCCTTGTTGAGCCAGTTGAGCAGGATGTGGCAAATTCCACTCCCAAGTTACGTATTTATTTTTTTCTAAATTAATGCCAAAACTGGCAGTCAGTGCAATTTTTGTTAACAGCACTGTATGGTAATAGCCGGGTGCATCCTCTGATACAGTAGAGTCTCACTTATCCAACGTAAACGGACCGGCAGAACGTTGGATAAGGGAATATGTTGGATAATAAGGAGAGATTAAGTAGAAGCCTATTAAACATCAGATTAGGTTATGATTTTACAAATTAAGCACCAAAACATCATGTAATACAACAAATTTGATAGAAAAAGTAGTTCAATACGCAGTAAGGTTATGTTGTAATTACTGTATTTACGAATTTAGCACCAAAATATCATGATATATTGAAAACCTTGACTACAAAAATGCGTTGGATAATCCAGAACATTGGATAAGTGAGTGTTGGATAAGTGAGACTCTACTGTATTCTCACTATCGAAATCTGCCCTAGCTTAAGCCCTATGTACTAGTCATGCCATGAGACTGCTAGTATATGTTAAAACATGGCTAACCCATGTTTTGGAATTACTGTAACTGGTATATGAGCTGAAGGTGAAACTAAGAATTCCTTGCCACAGCCATTACTTGGGCATTCAGGGCTAGTAAGTTAGTGTTCCTCAAAGGGGTGTTCTATGGACTGAAAGAAATGACTATTGCCTGTGCACAGAAAGAAACGACTGTAGCCAGTGCACAGAAATAATAGAATCATAGAGTCATAGAGTTGGAAGAGACCTCATGGCCCATCCAGTCCAACCCCCTGCTGAGAAGCAGGAAATCGCAAATATGCTATCAGTCTCTGGCACACTGGAAAAAAATGCTGCTCTCTACATCAGATAGCTTAAGAAACACTGGGTAAATAATGCCACAACTATACACCTGACACTGCAGAAGGAATACAGTTTTGTATAGAACAAATTGTCAAACCTTTCCTGGCCCTTACGCAGCTCATCTCTGCATCCATGTTGTGGCCTTGGGCCTTCAGAGTTTTTCCTAATGCAGGTATAACCAAAAACTATAGCTGAATTATAGCTTATGAATACACCCAACAGTTTCTTTAAAAGATTGAACAGCATTTGGGGCAAGACACTATTTTGTAGCAGGATGCTGTAATTGGTCCTATGGGTATGAATGGAGGCATGGAAAAAATGGTGTCCCTGCTTCCAAATTAGAGATGGTCCAGCATACATTATGGTCAAATGAAAAAAACATCACTGAGACACTCAAAACAGTCACAGGATTGTATTTTCCCTCACTACTTCACGGTTCACTTTTCACGGATTATGCACAAATACACCAACAATATCAAAAAGATGTGTATACAGGATTTGAAGAAGAAAAGACAGACCTTGATAAGATACTTCAATCAAGAAATAAACAACTATCTAAGCTTTACAGTCTCCTGTTAAAATTACACACAGAAGATGAATATATCAAGGAGTGTATGGTAAAATGGGCTAAAAACATTGGTCGCTCGATTAGCATAGATGAATGGGAATACCTCTGGAAAGTAAAAATAAAAATTTTCAGAAGCTATTCCCTTCTAGAAAATTTCTACAAAATGTTTTATCAAGCTTATATGACACCTGTTAAATTAGCCAAAATACAGCCACAATTAAAAAACACTTGCTGGAAATGTAAACAAGCAACAGGATCATTTTTCCACATGTGGTGGACTTGTAAGAAGGCAAAAAACTTTTGGATTAAGATTCATAAAACCACTGAAAAAATACTAAAGTTAAAAATACCCATGCACCCAGAAATATTCCTACTAGGAATAACAGACACATCACTGCTGAAGCCACATGATAAACTCTTCACTTTGATGACAACGGCTGCGAGAATAGTTTATGCACGAGCCTGGAAATTGGAGGAAACACCAGAAATGGAGGAATGGATCGTGAAAGTGACGGAAGTGGCTGAGATGGACATTCTGACAGGGTATCTCCAGTCAAAAGACCCTTCTGAGTTTAGGAAAGTCTGGGATCCCTTCAAAAGGTTTTTAGAAGGAAAGACCATTTCAACGTGGGGGTTTCAAATTTGACTATTATAAATTTTAATTTTCACCACTCGTTTAACTTCCTTCTGTTAAAAAAAAAGGTCATGATGAAGAAAAAATAAAAAGAACTACAGTTCACAATTGCTGGTGGCTTGTGAACAGGTTGTGAAACAGTGAAAAAAAAAAAGAAGTGAATACTTCTGGAACATGGCCATACAGCCTGAAAAATACACAACAACCCCAACAAAGGTTGTAGATCATGACTACAATGTTCTTTAATTTACTTTAGTCTTGGATGTGGATTTTGAAACAGCAATCTAGGTGCCCTCTAAACAGAGGTCATACAACCCGGAAAACACACAACCCCCTGTGATTCTGGCCATGAAAGTCTTTGACAACACATCCACAACCTTTATTCTCCCTTTCATAGTTGCCTCTGTTTTGACGTCATCTAGGTTATAAATGGACACTTCATTTAAAGATGCATAGAATCTATAAGCAAAACAAGCTTTTCTATTAGTGTATCATTTTATTTAAAATACATAACTACCTGTCTAACCCTATATTTAAGACCAGAGTGTGTGGTTTGTGGCTCATCAGATTACATGAGCTTCTACCATCACCTATGCTAGTTATGGTTTATAGATGTGATCCAACAATATCTAGATCGGTGGTTCTCGGCCTGTGGGTCCCCAGGTGTTTTGGCCAACAGCTCCCAGAAATCCCAACCAGTTTACCAGCTGTTGGGATTTCTGAGAGTTAGTTGAAGGCCGGGACATCTGGGGACCCACGGGTTGAGAACTACAGATCTAGATAATCACAGCTTCCCATTCCCAATATAATCAATAAGCTTTTTAAAAAACAAGGACCATTGGACAATATTATTCACTAGCTATGGGCATGGTTGATCCAAGCAGACTGAAAAGGTATATTTCAGTTCAGGGAAGTTTAGTTAGAGGCATAGCTGAACACAGCTTGCTGTTTCACATACCCCCACCCACCCAGCCATCCAGACAAATCTTCAGTCTGTATTACTGTCTACATAATTATTTTCAACATAATCTGTACATAATTCAATTTATTAATGACAGAATGTTAGCAGGTTAGATGCTCACCTAGAATCATGCTCAACTGTTCACTTAAGAGCAAATCTCTGTATGTCATTTGCTGGAAAAATTAAGAGGGAAACTGAAGTTGCATTGATTTTCTGCGGTCAATCACCCTATGAACTGTTGGTTGGCCACTTTGCAAACAGAATGTCTGCCTGGACAGGCCTTTGGTGTGACACACAATTTTTCTCCTATTCTTACAATGTTGCATTGTATACTGCAAAATACAATGCCCGGAAATACTGCAAAATAAAATGCCCAGGAAGGATCCTAAGGTCCGCGTATACCAGGGCTTCTTAAACTTTTTCCACCCAGGAAATTTTTACACAATCCTGGGTATACAGGTATATATAAAATAGGTATACTGTGACGGCGCGAGTGGCGCCATCTATATGTCAAACTATAAGTTTCAAGATTTGAATTGTTGTATCATGTCTGATTTTGCCCTTACCCTGTAAATGTAGTTGGATTGGTTATTTATATCTGTCAATCAATGTTGTTTGTACCTGTTATATTGCTCACTCAGCAAAACTGTTTGGCTCCACCTCTTCCTGGAGTAGGACTGTGTTTCCTCCTTTTCATTCCATCAGCAAGTTCTCTATCGGATGGACGTGAAAGAGAGGCTTGGCTCAAAAAGCCCTTCAAAAGTTACCTCTCAGCATCAATTCTGAGGTTCTTACCCTTGGGACTCACACTTCATATTCAGGGCCAACCTGAACAACGTTGAGGAGTCTCAAGCGCCTTCACATCAGTCCTTTGGCAACAGAGGAAGACTCTTGTCTTCAGATATAAGTCATTGGACTGAGGCTGAGTTTGCTCCGGCATTCACAGCCAGAGAAAGAGGGATCTGGACAAGCTTCATGGACTTAAACAATCAAAGACTGTAATGTATATTTTCTTTTACCCCCTTTGTGAACAATAAACCCAGTTTTTGAGTTATCTACAGTGTTTTGGTCCTTGGGAGTTCCAGTTTCCCTAAAGGAGGGCAAGAAGCAATCCCCTGGGGAAAGATGTCACGTCCATGCCTCTTTCACTAAGAGTACAGCCCCAGGCGCGACGGCACATATACAAATCAACCATTTACTGATAATAAAATTATTTTAAAACAATTCTTTGGTATACATATGATATTTACCATGTATTAAAGATTAAAGCCAATTTGCATATTAAAAAAACAAAAAACAAAAACAAATTAGAGATGGTCCAGCATACATTATGGTCAAATGAAAAAAACATCACTGAGACACTCAAAACAGTCACAGGATTGTATTTTCCCTCACTACTTCACGGTTCACTTTTCTGATTTGCTGTTTTGCGGTTTTTCAATAAACTTTAAAAGACTATTATAAATCATAAAAAATTACAATTTACAGCCTAAGGAAGGGAGGAAGGAGAAGCCATAGGGAGAGAAAAGGAGCCCAAGCGGTAACAGGAGGAGAAGGAGGCGATTTCGCAACACAAGATTGGTTGATAAAGATTTAAAATAGTGTAAAATTACTAAAATAATGTATAAATATTAAAATATAGTATCCCTACTTTGCAGATTTTCACTTATTGCAGGTGGTCCTGGAACCTAACCCCCGCAATAAGTGAGGGAACACTGTATTTCTCAATTCATGGTAATGATGCCAAGCTGTCTGAATGGGGGCTTTCTGGATTCTTCTGCGAAGATGAGAACAACTCTTGCCTTTCTTTGATCTCCAGGGTCCTCATGATCAACAACAATTCTCAAATATTATGTACAGAGGCTCTGAGATCATATTGTTAAGTTTCTTTAGTACCCTTGTATGAAGTTTATTTAATCCTACAAATTAATTTGGTTCTCAAGCTACATATCTAACAGCTGGAGGACTTAAATGGGACTAAGTTTTAATTGGACTTTCGCTTTTAACCAGACCAGTGGCTGGGATGTTTTAATTGGTTTATATAACATCACCACTCTTTATTTTTCATGTATGAATGATGTTGTTGTGTCAATTTAATGCACCTTGAATTGATTACATGCACCTTGAATTGGGACCAGAAAGTGAACGGCAGCCAATGGAGCACCTTAAACAAAAGGATTGACCGCTCCCTGTAAGTTGCCCCAGTTAACAGTCTGGCTGCCAATCGTTGGACTAATTGTAGTTTCTGGGCCGTCTTTAAGGGCAGCCTCATATAGAGTGCATTGCAGTAATCCATTCTGGAGGTAACTAAGGCATGGACCACCATGGCCAAGTCAGACTTCGCGAGGTACGGTTGCAGTTGGTGCACAAGTTTTAATTGTGCAAAGGCCCTTCTGGCCACTGCTGACACCCGAGCATCAAGCGTCAGCGTCAAATCCATGAGGACGCCCCAAACTGCAGACCTGTGTCTTTAGGGGGAGTGCGACCCCGTCGAGCACAGGTTGCCACCCAATACCCTGATCCGACGAGTGACTGACCTGGAGGAGCTCTGTCTTGTCAGGATTGAGCTTCAGCTTGTTCGCCCTCATCCAGCCTATCACAGCAGCCAGGCACTAGTCCAGAATCCGAGGGGCTTCCTTGGATTTTGGTGGAAAGGAGTAGAGTTGAGTGTCATCTCCGTAGAGATGGTACCAAACTACAAAACTCCGGATGACCTCTCCCAGCGGTTTCATGTAGATGTTGAAAAGCATGGGGGACAAAATAGAACCTTGCGAGACCTCACAGGTCAATGGCCAGGGATCCGAGCAGGTGTCCCCCAGCTTCACTAACTGGGAACGGCCCTCCAGGAAAGGCTAGAGCCACTGCAGACCAGAGCCCCCAAGACAATCCCAGAGAGCCGACCCAGAAGGATACCATGGCTGATGGTATCGAAAGCCGCCAAGATGTCCAGAAGGGTCACACACCCCCTGTCTAGTTCCCTGTGGAGGTCATCAACCAAGGTGACCAAAGCCATCTCAGTACTGTGCCCAGGTCTGAAACCAGACTGTGACTGGTCTAGGAAGTTGGTATCCTCTAGGAATCTCTGAAGCTGGGAGGCGACCACCCACTCTAGCACCTTGCCCAAAAACGGGAGGTTGGAGATTGGTCTGTAATTGTTTAAGACAGAAGAGTCAAGGGAGGTCTTTTTCAATATTGGTCTTACTAATGCCTGTTTAAGGCCAGTTGGAAATTTCCCTTGACCTAACCAGGTGTTTATAATGGCTACGATCCAATCAACCAGCACACCACTGGCCAGTTTGACTAGCCAAGAAGGGCAAGGGTCCAGAGAACAAGTTGTCGCCCTCACAGCCCCAAGGATCCCATCCACTTCCTCAGGACGAACAAGCTGGAATGAATCCCACAAGATCCGACAGACAGGTGCCTCGGTTACCTCCCCTGGCATTGCATTTAAACTGGAATCCAAGTTGGAACATACCCGAGTGACTTTGTCTGTAAAATGGTGCGTGAACTTGCTGCACTGAGTTGCTGAGTTCTCGGAGGTCTCCCCCACCTCAGGAGGGTGGAGGAGCTCACCGACAACCTGGAACAACTCTGAAGATCTATTAGTTGCAGATGCTATGCGGGCAGTCATAAAGCCTTCCTGGCTGCCCGCAAAGTCGTGAAGTAGGTCTTAATTGCGGCTCTAGCCTGTGCTCGGTCAGAGACGCCACGAGTTTTCCTCCAGAGACACTCTAGTCCTCTTCTTGTGCGCTTCATCACTGCCAGCTCTTCGGTGAAACAGGGAGTTGAAGTAACTCTGTGCACCGAGAGAGGACGCTCAGGCGTGATCGTGTCTAATGCCATGGTCATCTCACTATTATAGTGGTCCACCAAGATGTTGATAGGATCGTCAGCCTCCATGTCAGGAAGATCCCCGAGAGACCTCAGGAAACCCTCCGGATCTATAAGTCTCCTAGGGCGGACCATCTTAATCGGTCAACCACGCCTGCGAACAGACATCTTAAACTGATCAGATGGTGGTCGGACCATGACAATGGAAGAATATTTTGTACTTCCACTCCAACCACTCCACCGTCTGCAACAACCATTTATTGCCTGACTCTTTATATGGATAAAGGCAGAAACAACATATTTAAAAACAACAGATAGCACAATCCCATCAAGCAAAGAGCATTCACTGTGTTCTGGGCCCACCGTGTCAACCTATGTTCATCAACAAGCTTTAAATAGTAAACATGCAAAATACCTTGTCCATCTCTACAGTCACTAAAAACCTAAACTGGTTCCACACAATGGGTAGTGGAGGGACACCCAATCTTGCACTCCACTTTAGTCTGTCTAAAATCTAGCACCCAAATCAACATGAATGTGTGCAATTTTATGTTCAAAATGTTCAAAAACCTTTTTAAATGGACATGCATAGATTTGAACACTTCTGTTGCTGGTGAGGAATAATCCTAGTTGTCTGCTAAATTGAAATTAGAAATTTTCTTGACTACTCTGTGCACAGGTGAAATGTTAGCACTTTTAGAGCTGCTGGATATGGTGTTCTGGGATCTGTAATCCAAAAAGTATCTTTTTCAAGATCTGAAAATTAGTATTAAAAAATGGCAACGCCCTGAGTGCAGAATAAGACATCCCTTTCCTGATGCAAACTGTATGAATATAGCATGTGTATGCATGTTGTATGATTCAGAGTTATTTAATGGGAAAATGATAAGCATCAGTCTGGCTTCAGGAAATGTTAACAGTCTAAAATCTGTATCCTGTGTATATGTTTCAAGTTGAAACTTTTAAAGTAGATTAATGCATGTTGGTTTTACAACATATATATGCTTCTCTGTCACCTATAAATACTGAGAGATGTTTCATTAATTGTAAGAATGCCCTTTCCATCAACTTGCTAAAGTACTTAGATTAATGTCTCGATGCCCTGACATCTAAGGTAAGGTGGCTGGCAACTAAGGAAAGAGACCTCCCTATCATGGTACTGTCAAATTCTCTGTCCAAAAGGCTTGGGCAGTATTATTTATTTATTTATTTATTTATTTACTACATTTATATCCCACTCTTCTCACCCCAAAAGGGACTCAGAGCGGCTTACAAATCAAATGAACATACAATATATTACTAGCATAGCACAATATAAGCATTAAATTACTATATTGTACTATATCATTATATGGTAATATTATTAGTAATATTACACTTAAAATATAATATTTTATTTATTTATTTATTATTCAAACTTATATGCCGCCACTCCCCTAGGGCATATTATTATATTGTATTATTAGTAGTATAATATTGTATTCCATTATAATATTATAAATATTATAGGTATACAATATTATATATATATATATATATACACACACACACACACACACACACACAGCAGAGTCTCACTTATCCAACATTCACTTATCCAACGTTCTGGATTATCCAATGCATTTTTGTAGTCAATGTTTTAAAAACATTGTGATATTTTGGTGCTAAGTTCGTAAATACAGTAATTACTACATAGCATTACTGCGTATTGAACTACTTTTTCTGCCAAATTTGTTGTATAACATGATGTTTTGGTGCTTAATTTGTAAAATCATAATCTAATTTGATGTTTAATAGGCTCTTCCTTAATCCCTCCTTATTATCCAACATATTCACTTATCCAACGTTCTGCTGGCCTGTTTATGTTGGATAAGCGAGACTCTACTGTATATATGTATATGTATATAAAATTAGCATAGCATATTGATATGGCACAGGAACTATCTTCCTGGCTCTCAGGTTGGTATGATGTCTTCCTGCCCCCCCCCCTTCTTCACTCTAGCCCCAGAGTGGCAGTTATTCCTTGGGGGGAGGGGCTCCCAACCGATGACACAGGAGACAGGTTGGAATGATGTCTTCCTGGCCCCCTCCTTCTTCACTCTGGCCCCAGTATCTAATTTGCTACTTCAGTGAAACTTCTTGAAATTCTTCTTGAAGTTTATTTTAATTTAAATTCTTATTATCAGCTTTGTGTGATTTTTATATTTTTAAACTCCCCTTTCACTTAAGTGAAAGCTGGTGTATGGACTGAAATAATTCTGTTTGTAGAAGAAAGGTTGTTTTCTTCTGCAGACAGACTCCATCCCTGACATACATCATGTTTCTCTTCTTGGCTGAAAACAAAATTAATGTTCAGACTGATTAAAACTGGCCTTATTTCCAGTGTCAAATAAAAATAAAAAGAGAACAACAAAGGATTTTTAACTGAGTCAGAGAACTGGTTCATCTAGCTTAGTATTATCTACATTCATTGGCAACAGATCTCCAGTTTCAGCCAGGGACCTTTTTTAAGTTCAAGGACTGAACCTGGGAACTTTTCCTTGCATATTCAATTGTTCTTTTCATTGTCTGCACCATAGGTGCCAGAAGTAGACTCAAGAAGGGAATACAGATGCATGGGTCATATAGCAAGCATCATTGATACCATCGTCATATTTAGAACATCAGCACATGTTTCCTGTAATGGACACAATTTATGCACTCTGTTCTATATAGTATTTCCTCTTCTTTCACTGTACCCAGATGAAAATTTCAAACACTCCTATCGTAGATCCCAGAATGCAGACAGAGAATTCAGAAGTCACACACTTTCTAAGAAAGCATTCACTTGGTGATTTCAGAGTAATTTCTATGGATGGATATGTATGTGTTGATTTCTAGAAATGTAAATATGTACTTTGTATGAGAGTGCCTCAGAACATAAGAAGATTCAACCAATCCATACTCCAGGAAATAATGCCTGACTGCTCACTAGAGGGAAGGATATTAGAGGCAAAGATGAAGTACATAATGAGAAAACAGGAAAGATTGGAGAAGATAATGATGCTGGGGAAAATGAAAGGAAAAAGGAAGAAGGGCTGACCAAGGGCAAGATGGATGTTATCCTTGAAGTGACTGGCTTGACTTTGAAGGAGCTGGGGGTGGCCACAGCCGCCAGAGCCGACAGGGAGCTCTGGCGTGGGCTGGTCCATGAGGTCACGAAGAGTTGGAAGCGACTGAACGAATAAACAACAAATACAGTAAAACCCCGCTCGTTCTAGCCCCGCTCGTTCGAGCCTCCGTGCAATTTGAGCAGGTGAACAGGGAGGGCCGCAAAGGCCATCCCCGTTCACCTGCTCGCTGGCGTGCATGTTGCTAGGTAGATAGCAAACCACCTAGCAACATGCACGGGGCACTCGCCCCTTGGGAGGTGGCCCCTGCGTGTTGCTAGGTAGATAGTAAGCTACCTAGCAACACGCAGGGGGCACCTCCCAAGGGGCGAGCGCCCCGTGCGTGTTGCTAGGTAGCTTGCTATCTACCTAGCAACACGCACGTCCGACTCCTTCGCCACGCTGGGCACCGGTGTTGACTTCCCGGCGTGACGAAGGAGCCGAGGCACGGGCAGGCGGGTGGGTGGGTGAACGGGGAGGGCTTTTGCGGCCCTCCCCGTTCACCCACCCGCCGAACGAAGGGGCTTTCTTCCTTTGGCGAAGGCTTGGAGCCATGGAAGCGGGAGTCACTTCCCTGGCTCCAGGCCTCCGCCAAAGGGAGGGACAGCCCCTTCATTGTGGGGGTGCTTCCAACTGCGGGGAGGCCTCTCCGTGGGGACCAGGGCTGGATCGGGAGGCGCTGCAAACGCCTCCCAATCCAGCCTTCGTACCCATGTAGAGGCCTCTCCATGGGGAGGAGGACTGGATCGGGAGGTGTTTGCAGCGCCTCCCGATCCAGCCTTCGTACCCATGGAGAGGCCTCCGCCAAAGGGAGGAAGGCTGGATCGGGAGGCATTTGCAGCGCCTCCCGATCCAGCCTTCGTACCCATGGAGAGGCCTCTCCATGGGGACGAGGACTGGATCGGGAGGTGTTTGCAGCGCCTCCCGATCCAGCCTTCGTCCCCATGGAGAGGCCATGGGGATGAGGACTGGATCGGGAGGCGTTTGCAGCGCCTCCCGATCCAGTCTGTGTCCCGCCTGGTAATCCAAGTTATCCGGTTGACCGAGTTGAGGTCCGCCCGTTTAACTCGGACTACCAGGGTTCTACTGTATGTCCTTGTTTTCACAGGCAAGAATAATACCCTAACTGTTCTCTCTGAGGAGTAAGAACATGAAAATTTCTGTAGTCTGAAAACTCAGGAGTACAGGCACAGAAATACACTGTTCTCTGTGTAAAAAACGTTATTTCCTGCACATATTGCCATTTCCATTTTGTGTAAAGGACTCCTATTGCCAGTTGCCCTGAAGACAAAATGTGTCCTCATTTGTTGTCCAAAAGACTGACGCCTGTTGGCTTCTGTGGGCATATGAAATGGGAAGGGCAGCTGCATTTTGTATTGTTGCAATGTGCTGTAAGTTGCTCATTTGCTCTAAAGCAGATATGTTTGACTCATCAAATACAGATGTATGAACTGGCCACCAAATCAGAAATCATAAGAGGTGTGACTGTATCCCTGTTTGTGCTGAAACCATTCGCCATGGAAGGATAGTCTCTTGTACTTAAGTCATGTGCTTAAAATTTCAGTAATATCCTTGAAAATAGATACATTTTGACAGATTTTCTCTCATGCAGCCAGTTTTATCAATTTTGTCCAGATGCCCCATAGTATTCAACAGCAATTCTTCCAGACTTTGTCACTCTTAGAAAAGAACAATGAATATCAAGAATACTTAAGCTAGTCATTAGTTATTTAAAAACCACTGATTGTAATGGGTCTACTTTTAAGCGTGACAAATGTTGGATTCTACCTCATACATATCAGTTCAACTTGGTGTGAAACAGGACAGAAAGATTTCCTTATTTTATTTATTAACCAATTGGCAGCCTTAAATTAATCTTTTGAAGCCTGGAAAAGGACTAAAGCTTTTTAAAAAGGCAGTGCTCTCCAATGTAGCCCCCACACTGACTACTACTATTTACTGAGAGGAGAAAATAGCAGATAAAGAATATATTTTCCATGCTAATCCTTGTCCATAAAGGTGGAAGACAAGCCCATGCAGGACAGGTAAATTACTTGACTGATACTCTGGGATCCCACCTAAGCAGGCATTAGGATAATATGCATGAGAGGAAATGGTAAAAAAATCATCTCGAGATTACTTATTCTCCTGTCTTTAAAGTAACTAATATGAATAATTTAAGTAAAAATTAGAAATAAAAAATACAAATAATAAAATAACATCCGGGGAATATCCTGATCACAAGAATTATGTGTAAAATGCCCTTTTCAATTAACTAGATACCGGTACTACAGACTAGAAAAAATATTTTATTTTAAACACTAATGTAAACTGGTCGCAAATTTCTCTTCTTTTTAATTTGCCTATATTGTAACATTTTAAATAAATATTTTACTATTTCAATCTGATACTGTATCTCTACAATTACGCTTTACACCATTTGAAATATGAATTGCACAAGAAAGCACAATTCTCTACCATTGGTTAATTTAGTAGAAGAATCTATATAATAAAATTCCTCCAGCACCTGGCCCCTTTTTGAAAAATTTACTGGATGTCTAATATATTTAATATTCAGTAGTATGTGAGAATAATTTTTATGCAACTCTGATGGTTAGAAAGATAGATAACTCAATTATTAGGCCATCTATCAAAATATTCAGATGTATAAGAGGCTACTAAAAAGATTGATGACTGAGAAAGTCCACTGATTTTCCAGCCATCATATTCATGCATTTGGCTAGACAACATTTTTCGCTGGCTTCACAAGCAAGCTTCATTACCCATCACTCCACTGAAAAGAGTTTATTATGAGGCTGCCATCTTGGGAAGACTATTATTTAGATGATAAATGTTGGGGGGGGGGTGTGTGTCTAGCCTTTTTAAAAAGATGAGCTTTGTGACAGATAAAACAAACAGCATCTACATTTCTAATTAACTTAAATTTGGCAGATACAAATACAGGTCAGTAAAGCTATGGTATGCTGCTGGAGTATCTTCTATCTGAATTTTACTGTTAATTTGTAAAATGTAAATTAACTAATTAGAAGAAAGGCAGCATCATTTGTGACAAACCACTTCTGCTTGTTCTTTGCTTATTGACATTTATGAGTAACTGAACTTCCTTATTCTAATTTAGGATAATTACTCTAACTTGTTTATTAAATTTGATTTTTTTCAAATTAATACTTACATTTGAAAAAAATGGAAAAATTACTACCCAGCATAAGTTCAATGCACAGTGTATGTTTTTCAAATATTATTTTGTTTCAGCTATTCTGCTTTAATGGGATTTAAAGTAATTCTTCATGTGAATTATAATTTAAAAATCCCAAAGAATGAAGCAGATTGCAAATGTACATTTAGTGTGTTTTACACAAAATATGATTATATTTTGTCAATTTCTTTTAATTTTTTTCTTCACACACAGATAGCCAAAGATTTCTAATTTGACTAGGCAAGCATTCACAAAATTACACAAAAGGAGAGGGAAAGGAGCTAGGCCTAAATAGCAGAAAGCAAAACAATTTTGTAAACAATGCTTTGATACTGTACAGAAAATAGTTTTTACTATTCATATGTAGATAAAGGCTTAACAATAAGATGTACATTCAAAATGTCAGATGTAAATGTCAATTAAAAATTACAAGGGGTTCTGAAAGGTAAGGTCTGTGGGGGTTGACATTCTTTGACATCATGGAGTGTCTGTGACCAGGCCTTTGGCAAACATAGCAGGATCTATGCTGTCAGCTCTTATCGTACGTAAGCCTAGATGCTTGTCTAATCTGAATGAGAAATACCAAGGAAATTGGAGCTGAAGCCTTGCAGTAATGTAGATAGAACCTGAAAGCATTCTATCTGTATTATAGGATAGCCTCTGATGCTGTGACAAATATTTGAAGAAGGGAAATATAAAGAGATATATAATTCAAGCAACAAAAATATGATTTTCTGTTTATATTTGTAAAAGGGAACAAAAAAAAAACCCCAGCCATCATTTATAAATGATAGTTTACATCTGGCATGCCACTAAAATACATGAAAAAAGGTTCACAAAATTGTATTTATTAGTTAATACAATCTTAAACTTACTCCATGTGAATGTATTCCTATTATCTTACTCCTATAGTTAAATTCATACTAAGAGATGAGACCTATCACAAACATACTAAACATTTTGTGATACTGTAAAGCAGATGTCACTATTAGATTCTAAATCTTGAAAACGCTATTTCAGACTAGCTGTTTAGAAGCAATGACTGTTTGCTAAATACTATGTTTCAAAAGATTGGCAAGCATTCATTTGGGAGACATTACCCATTAAAATAAGTTCTTATGTACATCTTGATTCAAAGGAAAAATACATTATTAAGAATACACATTAAGAAAATCGAAGCTTTTCTATTCCCAAGCATGTGAGGTTTCCTTTGCAGTATTTTAGGATAACTAACTTCATTTAAAACATTAAAATTAACTACATTTTATTTTTGTGTAGAAATTTAGAATGATTTGCTTCATCAATAGTTACTCTAAATAAAAAAAAAATAGTTATTCAGGACACAAGCCCATGTTCTGAAATAGGTTATTCACCCAAGCCCATTTTCTGAAATAAGTTGATTAATGCTAGGATGTGGGTGGGAAATGAGAGAGGGAACAAAAATGCAGAATTTGTGAAATTTCATGAGCATGTATGGCCTAGCCAATCCGAAGTCCCTGTGAGTTGTGGTAAGGTCAAAACCTTCGGTATTATACCAGTATATCAAAATATGTCAACAAACCATCATGCTGCAGGAAGAAGAATGACCTTTCAGTTCTTTGTGTTTTGGCTTCTATGAAGCTTTGGACACTGGGTATGCATGAACAGTTTTCCTAGATGCTTGACAAATGCAACTCCCAAGGTTTCTACTAAGCTTGTTTGTTAAGCCAGTATGTTTCATCTTGCCAGTAGAACTTTTAAAATCCCTGAAATGCTAGATATTGGCATTATGTTAGAGAAAGGATGTCTACCTTCCTTAAAACGTTCAAGTAGTTGAACTTTATCGCAACAAATTAACTCATAACATTATTGTCCCAATATTCACTATTTTAATAACTTATTTCCTCATTTGCTTTGTAAAATGGTAAAAGTATGTAAATGTCTGATGTATCTAACAATCTATATACATAAATGGAACAATTTTTCTCTCCACTGCTCATAAAACATATAACTATTGAACTGCATATATTGGACAACACTGTAGATTTAATTCTGAATGCATTTACAATGCAATGTCCTATGCATTTTTAAGTAAACGTAAATATATACACACACATTGAAAGACTTAGGAAGCAAGTCTCATTGAACTTAGAGTAACTTGTTCATAAACATATTTAGAAGCATTCTGCACATACTTTTTGAAAAGAAACTGAGAGTGCTGATTAGCAGTTAACTTGCTAAAAAATTTAGAGCAACTTGTCTCTTGTTTTGAATGTATGCAGAATACTAAAGACTTTTAGATTACAATTAAATAAGGAAAAATTATATCAGATTGAAGGTTGGCTATTCATATTCAAAGAGTGTAGAAGAAATAATGTTCTCATTATGTAGAATTATCATTATTCTAATATCAGTGTCAAAGAAGTCATTTTGTTAGCGCATTCTTCAAATGTTGCGAAGTTGCTTCTGATAATAACAGCATCAAGGTTCCTCTTGGGACTCACTAAAATGTAGTCTAAGAGATACTGCAGCCCAATTTGCAAACAATGGAAGAAGTAAACTGACTGAATTCTTACTGTAAGTCACTACTGACAATGTGGTTACCAATTATTAATTAATCTGTCTCTTGATGATACCAATGTACTCATTAGTACATCACAGCAGCATGTATAAGTGCACAACTTCACTTTTGAATTCAATGGTTTAATTACATCAAAAACAGAATGAAGTATGCCAAATTAGGTTTTCTTACAGTTTAATATTTTACATACAAACACATGCAATTCTTGTGAGCAAAAATAGCTTTGTCTCAATAGTGGCCATATTACAGGCTCAATTCCTAGCTCTTTTACCTATAAGATCCCTAGGTAACAGGGCTAGGAATAAGTGAGACAATAATAGCCATTACTGGACTATGTAAACCAATGGTCTGACTTGATAAAATAAAGCACATACAGCCACTTTCTCAACACACCTCTGCAGATAAAAATGTGAATCAAAATGAGAATGAAACAAAAGATTATTATGTTCAACATGATAAAACCTCAGACATACTTCATCAAGAGTCTTAGCTAGCAAATAGAAAGACCAGAAAATGGCACATCACAACACCAGTATTCATCTTCTTCTAATAGACTTTTCAAATAATGGAATCAAACAGTGGTTCAGATACCACACAGAATCACCTGAAAACTGTTGCCAAAGAATAAATGCACAACTCTGACCCAATTCTTATTTTTTTTAAAATAACTGACGTTTGCATACAAGTCACCGTTCCTCCCACCCCACAGCTCAAAGCAGGAATTACAAGGGAATGTTTTAATTCTTAGTGGATACAAGCAACAAATGTTGTGGATATTATAGCCTTAAAATTTAGCAAACTAGACAACACTTGTTGTTTTGAAGATCCTTAGCAGAACATGGCTCCAGTTTTCAAGAGAAATGAACAAATCTGCTTTTTTATATAAATACTAGCTGTGCCCGACCAGGCGTTGCTGTGGCGAAGTATGGTGGGATGGGAAATAAAGTATTGAGGAATTGGTGGTAGTTAACGTCAAGGGTAAAGGTTTTCCCCTGACATTAAGTCCAGTCGTGTCTGACTTTGGGGGTTGGAGCTCATCTCCATTTCTAAGCCGAAGAGTCGGCGTTGTCTGTAGAGTCCTCCAAGGTCATGTGGCCGGTATGACTGCATGGAGCGCCGTTACGTTCCCGCCAGAGCGGTACCTATTCATGTAGTCTCATTTGTATGTTTTCGAACTTCTGGGTTGGCAGAAGGTGGGACTAACAGTGGGGGCTCTCTCCGCTACCCCAATTTAAACCTGTGACCTTTTGGTCCAGAACTTCAGCAGCTCAGTGCTTTAACATGCTGCGCCATCAGGGGATATTATTTCCTCAAGTTTGTGAATATATAATATTTCTGATTTCTTTTTTTTGTCTGTTGGAGGTAAGTATGAATGCTGCAATTAGGGAAAATGATTAGCATGTAATGGCCTTGCAGCTTTAAAGCCTGGCTGTTTCCTGCCTGAGTGAATTTTTTGTTGGGAGGTGTTAGCTGGTCCTGATTGTTTCGTGTGTGGAATTCCCTTGTTTTTAGAGTGGTGTTGTTTGCGATATTTTATGTGCTTCTACTGTCTGTGGCCCTCAGAAAACAGGATTTGCCAGACTTTGATGATGGGAATACTTTGTCGGGAGGTGTTAGGTGGCTTTGATTGTTTCCTGTGTGGAATTCCTGTTTTCAGAGTGTTGTTGTTTATTTAGTGTTTTGATTTTAGAGATTGTATTGTTGTGTTTTATTATACAACAGTAATTTTTATATATTTTGATTTTAGTGTTTTTGAATACTTGGAGTTAGACTGTATTGATTTTCACGGTTCACAGCAAAATAATAATAATAATAATAATAATAATAATAATAATAATAACAATAATAATAACAGTGCGGTTTTCTGGCACTGTATATTTCTGCCGCTTCTGTGACTGTTCATTTGTATTTTGATTCCGTAGTCCACCTGTCGATGGATGTCCAGAATCAGCAGCATCCACTGCGGTACTTTTTATCCTGGGCGACGACCGAGCCAGTATAGACTTCCGTTTTGGTTTGATTCTCCATAATGCTAATGGGTTAGGTGTTCTTAGTTCTGCTTCTCAGTTGAGGCCTCTCTGGCTTGGTTGGACCTGCTGGTAGTTACACTACTGCCAGCACAGCCCTCAGTCATCATTGGAGCAGTTAAGCCCCCCAACCACGTCAAGGTGGCACCTGTGTGTGTGTGTGTGTGGGGGGGGTGGTGGTGGCTCCCCGTCGAGGAATAGAACCCCGGTCTCCTGCGTGACAGGCGGGGATAAAGAATACACACAAAGGGTCAGAAAAATTCTCAAAAGCAAGCTCAATGGAGGCAACACCATCAAGGCCATAAACACCTGGGCCATACCTGTCCTAAGATATACTGCTGGCATTATACATTGGACACAGGCGGAACTGGACAACTTGGACAGAAAAACAAGAAAACTCATGACCATTCATCATTCACTGCACCCTCGCAGTGATGTTGACCAGCTATATCTGCTTAAAAGATCAGGGGGCAGAGGACTCTTACAAGTAAAACAAGCAGTCAAAGAAGAATAATATGCCCTGGCAGAATATGTAAAGCAAAGTGAAGAACCTGCTTTGATTGAAGTCAAAAATCAGAAACTCCTCAAAGCACAGCAGACAAAAAAAAAAAACCAGTACAAGAAAACCACACTACAAACTAGAGCTAACAGCTGGCACAACAAAACATTGCATGGAAAGTTCCTTGACAAAATTGAAGGAAAAGCTGATAAGGAGAAGACCTGGCTATGGCTCATGAATGGGACCTTGAAGAAGGAGACAGAAGGCCTGATCCTTGTAGCCCAGGAGCAAGCCATCAGGACAAATGCAATTAAGGCCAAGATCGAAAAATCAGCTGATAACCCAAAATGCAGACTCTGCAAGGAAACCGACGAAACCATTGATCATATCCTCAGCTGCTGTAAGAAAATCGCACAGACAGACTACAAACAGAGGCACAACAATGTGGCTCAAATGATTCATTGGAACTTATGCCTCAAGTACCACCTCACAGCAGCAAAGAACTGGTGGGATCACAAACCTGCAAAAGTATTGGAGAATGAGCACACAAAGATACTGTGGGACTTCTGAATCCAGAATGATAAAACTGTGGAACACAACACACCAGACATCACAGTTGTGGAAAAGAAAAAGGCTTGGATCATTGATGTTGCCATCCCAGGTGACAGTCGCATTGATGAAAAACAACAGGAAAAACTCAGCCACTATCAGGACCTCAAGATTGAACTTCAAAGACTCTGGCAGAAACCATGCAGGTGGTCCCAGTGTTGATGGGCACACTGGGTGCTGTGCCAAAAGATCTCAGCCGGCATTTGGAAACAATAGATATTGACAAAATTACAATCTGTCAACTGCAAAAGGCTACCCTACTGGGATCTGCACGCATCATCCGAAAATACATCACACAGTCCTAGACACTTGGGAAGTGTTCGACCTGTGATTTTGTGATACGAAATCCATATCTATCTTGTTTGCTGTGTCATATAACAAAACAATAATAATAATAGTAATAATAATGAGTTTGGTAATACACACTGTTTGACTCCGTTGTGAGCTTCCTTTCTGGAAGAATCCTTTCTTGGGAGGTGTTAGCTGGCTCTGATTGTTTGTTTTGTGGAATTCCCAATTTCCCTGATTTCAGTGTTGGTGTTTATTTACTGTCATGGTTTTAGAGAATATGTTGTTGTGTATTATTCTACTACAGTAATTATTTCATATTATAGTAGAATCTCACTTATCCAATGTTCTGGATTATGCAACATAGTCTTTTTTTAGTAGTCAATGTTTTGTAGTCAGTGTTTTAAATTCCTTGTGATATTTTGGTGGTAAATTTGTAAATAGAGTAATTATTACATAGGATTACTGCGCATGGAACTTTTTGTGTCAAATTTGTTGTATAACATGATGCTTTGGTGTTTAATTTGTATAATGATTGCCTAATTTGATGTTTAATCGGTTTTTCTGAATCCGTTCTTATTATCCAACATATTTACTTATGCAACGTTGTGCCGGACTGTTTATGTTGGATAAGTGAGATTGTAGCGTATATTTACCCTACACCTTCGGGTGAGAAGGGCGGGATAGAAATATTGGAAATAAATAAATAAATTTATAATCTTATATTATTTGTTTAGAAGTGGATTATATGAGGCGCCTTATGTTATAATAATTATTATTATTATAGCCTTGAATGATTATCATTGTTATAAAAATAATAACTTACGATTATTAGTTATTATTATATTGTTGAATGATTATCAATGTTATAATAATACAGTAGAGTCTCACTTATCCAAGCTAAACGGGGCGGCAGAAGCTTGGATAAGCGAATATCTTGGATAATAAGGAGGGATTAAGGAAATCCCATTAAACATCAAATTAGGTTATGATTTTACAAATTAAGCACCAAAACTTCATGTTATACAACAAATTTGACAGAAAAAGTAGTTCAATAAGTAGTAATGTGATGTTGTAATTACTGTATTTACAAACTTAGCACCAAAATATCACGATATATTGAAAACATTGACTATAAAAATGGCTTGGATTATCCAGAGGCTTGGATAAGCGAGGCTTGGATAAGTGAGACTCTACTGTAATAACTTACTATTATTATTGGTTATTATTAGATTCTTAAATAATGATCACTGTTATTATTATATTAATAATTATTCATCACAGGGAAGGGAAAGATGAGGGCGATAGGGGTTGAGAGGAAAAAAAGGGGGGGCTCCTGAGGCATTTGAGGGGTTTGTGGGGTCGTAATTTGTGGGTGACAACAACAACAACAATAGCAACAGAAAAGGGGGGAGCTCAGCCTGGGCCAACTTGGGCCTTCCCTCGAGTTGTTTTGGGCACCAACTCCCACCCTTCCTGGCCTGCGGCTCTTTCCTTTTTCCCATCAGCCGTTTAACTGGGTGAGGGGCAAAAGGAAGGGGCCTGAGGCCAAAACAACCCGAGGGGAGGTCCAGGCCTGCTTGAGGGCCATGCCTCCCTCTTCCCTGCTCAACTTGAAGACCTTCGAGAAGAACCCGGCACCGATCTTGTCGTAGAAGAAGTCATCGAGGGGGGCCAGGGTGGAGACGGCCGCTGCGCAGGACCCAGTACGAGGAAGGCCGAGGCGGGGAGGAGGACAGAGGGTGAGGTGGTGGTCCGCGGGGCCTTCCTCGCGCTGAGGGGAGGGGAGAGGGGCGGGAGATGGGGGCCTGCGTGGCGCCCGGGGACCCTCCATATTCCCTGAGGAGGGAGGAGATTGAGGGGGAGAGGGCGGAGAGCGACGGAAGGCCCGCACGCCTCCCAGCACAGCCCCCAGCATCCCTCGCCCACCCAGGATTCTGCCTTCCTGCCTTCAGCCCAGGCCCAGCTCTGAGGCAAGGTGTTTGTCAGGCCTCTTTGGTAAGGATGATGTGTGTGCACACGCGGGAAGGGATGAGGGCGGTATGAGCGCAGGCGCACATCACCTGTTGCAGTTTTTAGCCTTTTGTTGGCCCTGTGATTGTGTTTGTTGTGTAATTCTGTTGTATCTTACTGGAGGCGGGGATGATGGATTGTGTTGCCAATTCTGGAGTTTGGGGAGTTTTGGGTTTTGTTGTTTTGTGTGTCGCCATGATGCTATCACTCATTTATATATATAGAGTTCCATAAAAATGTATAAATGCAAGATACTACTTCTGGAAATGAAATATTAAAAAGAGGCAAAATTATGGATCAAATTAGGATCACAACATTTCAGAAGGTCTTATGCTTCATTTCTTTAGGCAATGTACAACATGCTATAGCTTTTGGAAATAGGTGAGCTCCACAAAAGGCCACCTTGGGAACTTTCACCAGTGCTTTATTGGGATACTTATTTATTTATTTATTTACAACATTTATATCCCGCCCTTCTCACCTGAAGGGACTCAGGGTGGCGTACAAATTGGCAACAATTCAATGCCTACACATAATTAAAACAGCAATGAAAATCCAATAAAACAATTAAAACAATATAAAAATATAAAACATATGATTAAAATCCATTCCTCCAAAATCCTCGTGCTGTAGCCGTAAATCAGTCTAGGGTCATCTTTACCATTTAATCTTCGAAAGCCTGGGCACATAGCCATGTTTTCAGGGCTTTTCTAAAACTCAGAAGGGTTGGGGCGTGTCGTATTTCTCTGGGGAGGGTGTTCCACAGCCGGGGAGCCACCACCGAGAAGGCCCTGTCTCTCGTCCCCACCAGCCGTGCCTGTGAGGCAGGCGGGACTGAGAGCAGGGCCTCACCAGATGACCTTAGGGATCTTCCTGGCTCATAGGAGGAGATACGTTCGGACAAGTAGATTGGGCCAGAACCGTTTAGGGCTTTATAGGTCAAGACCAGCACTTTGAATTGGGCTCGGTAGCATATCGGCAGCCAGTGGAGCTGGCTTAACAATATAATGAAAAACACAGAGTTATGTAGCTCCCATAAACTGGTACTCGGAGAGTAATAGTTGGTTAACAAAAGGCCGCTAGTTTTGTTCCATCTTAACAATTATAGTTCAGTTTTTTCTTTCTACGAAAAACTAACACCAGAACATCAACTCTAGATATTTTGCTTACAGATTTTTGCTAAAGAAAAATAATTAAGATTTACCTGTTCCAGTAACTCCAAAATTGGTCATGTAGGTAAGCTTGATGGCTGCATTCATCACCAAAAGAAGCTTTACTTTCAATCCAGTGAATGATATGACCTTCTACAGCTAAAAAGCGAAAAGCATTTAGATTAAAATGAATCCAGAGCAAGTGACTCCAAAAATGGTACACAAATTAGGAAGAAAAAGTATCCCTTGCAAATTGGGCAGAGGAAGACTCCCCAAAGATTGTCATCAGCTAAGGCTAGTTCAACCTTTTATAATTCATTATTATGAAGCTCTGTCATAGTTTTCTACAAGTATTATTTACTTGTGAATTCCGGATTTTTGAGTGGCCTTGCCAAACCAGTAGAAACAAAGGAATGGCATTATGTAATCAATAATCAGACTTTATATCTTAGGAATCACTAGCTGCTGGTGACCTTGAACTCCATATGTAATTCCAGAACCCTACTCCCATCTTAGAGCTTACTTGACTAGCTAAGACTGTTGGTCTTTGTTTCCAGTAATGTTCCTTCATCATAGACCTTGCTGTGTTTTCTAAATTGTTTCCTGACTACTAGTGTCTTTCAATGCATCTTCCTCAGCACTGGTCTTAAGATCTCAGATCCAGTTCCTCTGAAAACAGATAGAGCGGTTGATTTCAGACAGCCCCTGGTTAAACCTTTGAACAGTTCAGCCATGATGACAGACGCATTGGCTACAATAAAAGGTAAAATGTGTGCTGGTTTTCTTTTGGTATATGATCTTAGCAGTGGCTGTTACTTAGCAGTAATACATGCCTTTATTGAATATTTACACATTTATTTATCTAAATGTGAGAGTACAGTATTAGATAAATAAAGGAATATGTAGAAAATTCTGGACTTTAAAGATTTATTCCTGAAAACAAGACGGATTTTATCTTGTATTTTTGTTTGCTCTAGCTATTTCTGAATTGGTGCTCTCTCTCTTTCTCTCTCTCTATACACAGACATGCATGAAGATATCAGGTTCTAGAAAGATTTGTGAGACTTTTAGAAAAATGAGTTTGGATATATTGGAAATAACTGAATGATAAACAGAACAATGTCTATTCTTGATAGAGTGTATAAAAATAAAGAAAGCTGAAAATGGGTTAGGTAGAATAAAGCCAGCTGGGCTGCAATAATATCTCAAAATGGTAGCTCAGTTCCAGCAAGGTAGACAACAGCACAATGGCTGGAAACCCTGGATTATATGTGTTAAAATGGAAATAAATAAACCCTTGCTAGGAGATGTTGTAGCATTTTCTCAACAATGGCTTTGGATGTTTTCACCTTTTGGATTTGGAAATTGTTCTGGTGGAAAACTAAGTAATACAAAACTGCACTGCATAAATCTCTGGCTTCAACCATGTATTACTTTGACATCTCAATTTCTCTACTGCACTCATTAATTTGTAGTAACTGTTCCTAGCATTTACTTATTCTGGAAATGCTATCTCCAAAAGCAGACTGTGCTGTATTAGAACTTACACCTGAATTCTCACATGGCAACTGAAGAGGGCTTAAAGTTGAAAGTGAACATCCATTTGAGTGCTTTGCCCAGGAAAAGGAGGGAAAAGACCTATAGTTATTTTACCTTTTGGGTCTACCTTTAGGTTACTTCAGTAGTAGCCTCAACATCAGCTCTTTTTACTACCCCTTCTGTCAAAGAAGAATGTACAAATCCTGAATCTATACAGATATCAGCCTAATAAATGAGGAAGTGAATGGATTAATCACTCAAGAAAAGAAGCGAGGTCAACACCTAGTCTACATTTTTAGGCTTCAGTTACTGAAACACATCCTGCACAACTGGACAGAAAACGTTTCCAACATCATCAATATTGGAAATATGTTACCCTGCATCTTAAATTATGAGAATACAGTAGAGTCTCACTTATCCAACATAAACGGGCCGGCAGAACGTTGGATAAGCGAATATGTTGGATAATAAGGAGAGATTAAGAAAAAGCCTATTAAACATCAAAATAGGTTATAATTTTACAAATGAAGCACCAAAACATCATGTTAGACAACAAATTTGACAGAAAAAGTAGTTCATTACACATTAATGCTATGTAGTAATTACTGTATTTACGAATTTAGCACCAAAATATCACGATGTATTGAAAACATTGACTACAAAAATGCGTTGGATAATCCAGAACGTTGGATAAGTGAGACTCTACTGTATGTGACTGAAATGAGTAAGAATGTACAACCATACCAGCAGCCCAGAATTTCCCCCAGATTTTTCAAGAATCCACCCATAGATCTTGAGCTTCTTGGAAGAAGATGAATTTTTTTTAAAGTGAGGAATAAAAAGGATTTTTAACCTAGCCCACTGGGATACAATGCCATAAATGAGCCTGCTCAAAATGTGAGCTCTGCAATGGAGCTCTGTTATACATCTCACCACTCCATGATTCCAGTTGGTGAGTTCATATAACAGAGCTTTATCTGTATTAACAACTTGACTATAGAATTACATCCCAATTGAAGTTAGGTTGGCTTGATCTTGTTGGATTTTCTGGCAGGTAGCTAAGGTTGCATTGCTTCATATAGCCTTCAGTCTTTCAAAGCCAGGGATGGTTGATTTGACTGTTTTAATTAAGCGTTTTAAAATTGTTTCTAATGAGTTTTATTCTATTTTTTAAAATGTTTTGTTCATTATTCTAGCATCTGCAGTCCCATAACCCATGCTCTGCCTAGATTCAAGAAAAATTAGCCATTACACAAAGGGTGTTTTTAGAGTATGTCAAATTCAACTAGTAATTTGTTATTCAATTACAGTATTAATGCAGGTGGTTACCACACCTTAAAAAACGTACATCCTTTCTCTGTAGCTGCTCTTTAATTTATTTCCTGTCTCCACCACGAGATACCATTGAACAATCATGCTGCTATTATACAGCAGCATATGAATTTTTAGTAAATGTGGCACAGCTGACATCTTTGATTTAATTCACTTTATAGATAACTATTGGATTATCCTCATGAAATCTATGATTTGTACAAAGACCTTTTGGGCATGTAACAAAAAGTCTCCAAAATTATGGTTAAACTTTTCCTTAGGGCATAATAATATCTTACTTTTGCCTTGAACTGATGGAAAGAGGATTTCAAAATATTTTTCAATCAACTGCTTAGAAATTTAAATAAATCCATATGTTGAGGACATAGATTACTGCAATAGATATTCCAATGGATAAAGGTCTAAGGTCAGTTTAAGAGATCACGTCTGACATCTACCTGCATTCAAGCCTCTTCCCATAAATAATTCTTACCGAAATTAGATCATTACTGTGAATATCTAATACACTATTATAATCATCCTGTGTCTGGCATAATACCCATTAAGAACATAGACATTTCAGTATAAACAGATTTACCTATAAAAGCTAGAAATCTCATGGACTTACCAACTGGCACTTCTAATATGAAGTCTGGTGTTTTGTCATAACCATTTGCACGTAACTGATCTTCAGCTATACAGAGAATAAATGTTATAAACAATAGTATTATTCTATTAACTAGCTAGCAGAATAATTAATTTTCTTTTGAACAGAGGTACAGAATTACTTATGCACTCATATGCATGCAATGCTGTGTCAGATTAAATGAACCTTCTTAGCAAACCTGAAACATGAATATAAAAATGCTTCTTTGTCATCTCTGCATTTTTATGTCTTCATTATAAACATCATTAATTCCACCTGTCATACAGTACTTTGTTACTGAAAAATATTCAAAATAAAGAAATATTTTAGCTGATTGAATCGCTTTCAAAGTAGCTGTGAGAAATAACTAATACAGTGTTCCCTCACTTATCACAGGGGTTAGGTTCCAGGACCACCCGCAAAAAGTGAAAATCCGCAAAGTAGGGACGCTATATTTATTTTAATATTTATACATTATTTTAGTAGATTTACACTATTTTAAGTCTTTATCAACCAATTGTGTGTTGATAAATTGCCTCCTTCTCCTCCCGTTGCCACTTGGGCTCCTTTTCTCTCCCTTTGGCTTCTCCTTCCTCAGGCTGTAATTTTTTTTATGATTTATAATAGTCTTTTAGAGTTTATTGAAAAACCGCGAAACAGCGAATCCGCAAAAAGTGAACCGCGAAGTAGTGAGGGAACACTGTATAATCACAATGAAGACATGCTGTACTTTTTTCTCAGTTTATATTTTGGGAATATATAATTAGTATAAAATCTAATCACTGAAAAGTTACAATACGGTGAGAAAATTATCTAGGTCACTAAGGGCTTTATCATACTAATGTCCTGTCTCACCACAATTACATTAAGTGTAAGGAATGGAAACACACCAATTTTAGACTGTTTAATTTGCACTTGTCTGCGCAACTACCCTACTATGGAAATCTGTGGTCCCATGATCAGTCTTCCACACAGTCTCCATAACCCCACTATCCTGCCCTATTCTCTACCAAAAGTGCTGTGTGTGTGTGTGTGTGTGTGTATGTATGTATGTGTGTATATATATATGTGTGTGTGTGTATATATATATATATATATATATATATATATACACACACACACACACACACACACACAGTAGAGTCTCACTTATCCAACATAAACGGGCCGGCAGAACGTTGGATAAGCGAATATGTTGGATAATAAGGAGGGATTAAGGAAAAGCCTATTACACATCAAATTAGGTTATGATTTTACAAATTAAGCACCAAAACATCATGTTTAACAACAAATTTGACAGAAAAAGTAGTTCAGTACGCAGTAATGCTATGTAGTAATTACTGTATTTACGAATTTAGCACCAAAATATCATGATGTATTGAAAACATTGACTACAAAAATGCGTTGGATAATCCAGAACGTTGGATAAGTGAGACTCTACTGTATATATAAAAATTTCAAAAATGTTTTAGCACAATTACCGCAACTACGGTTGCTCCTGATAGGTTAAAAAAAGCAATGAAAAATCAGAAATGAAATGCAGGTAGTGAGTAAAACAGCCACTTTTTGAATAAAGAGAGAAAGGGAAGAGGTGCCACGTGACTGCCAGCATAGCAGCACCGAAGCAGATGGGGTCTATTGCACAGATGTAAATAATGGGAAGGCAGCAGCTTAGAGGACCCTGACAGTTTTTACCCATCATTAAAATGGGGCACTATAGCTATGGAGGGAAATAAAAATGGTAACTGAATGCACACAACATCAACCATCAGCTGATGGCTACCAGCAGCAGATGTGCTTTTCTTGCTGCAATTCCACTTTGTCAGCCTCATATGATAAATTGCTTAGAAAGATATTGAAAATCATGAACATGGAAATGAGCTTGCACCCATTTTTTCTTCTTGATCCACCCTAACAGCTCTCCCAAAATGTTGCACTTCTGAATGAGCTGGCATATGGTATGGGGTCTGAGAGGAAATTGGCAAGGTACTTATTATAACCAAGTATCTCTCAATAAGGGCTGGGCTGTGGGGTAGCTGGTTAGTAGCCAGCTGCAATAAATCACTACTAACCGAGAGTTCATGAGTTCAAAGCCAGCCCAGGTCGGACTGAGCAGCCGACCATTAAAAGTAGCCCAGCTCGTTATTGACCTAAGCAACCCGAAAGATAGTTGCACCTATCAAGTAGGAAATTTAGGTAACGCTTATGTGGGAGGCTAATTTAACTAATTTACAACACCATAAAAATCGTCCATCAACGTGCAGAAAGGAATGAGGAAGTAATCCATCAAGGACTAGGTGTCACAGTGGATGATGAAGTGGAAGCTTCCCCTGTGGCCGGAATTGAGCAAACTCTCATGAAGCCAGAAGCTGGAAAATGTTAAATTGCCTCTGTGCTTTGTCTCTGTTTGTATGTCATATGGCATTGGATGTTTGCCATTTATATGTACATTGTGATCCACCCTGAGTCCCCTTTGGAGTGAGAAGGGTGGAATGTGAATAGTGTAAATAAGTAAATAAATAAACAAATAAATAAATATCTGTATCTCTCAATTTTGAGGATTTCCCCCCTTGTCCTCTGTTCTCACAAAAGTTAGCAGTAATACTGAATACTAACTACAGTCCTATTAGGCTTGACAGGACACTTCCAGACCTTTCCAAAACCCTTATAATCATTCTTCCATCTATATATATAAAAGAGTGATGGCATCACGGCGACCCACAAAACAACAAAACTACAGGCCTCCCAACCTCGAAATTTGACAACATAACTCATCATCCACGCCTCTAGGTTGATACAACAAAAAGAAAAGAAAAATAAAGTCCTAATTAGAGAGAGAGGAATAATTGCTTTTATCCAATTGCTGCCAGTTAGAAGGCTAAGCTCCTCCAACTTGGTCTCCTAGCAACCCAATAAAAATAATAAAAAACACTAAAAATAATTTAAAACACTAAAACTAATACAATAAAATAATAAAATATAATAAATAAAAAGATAACTTACAATATAATTAATTAAAAAATACAAATAACATCAAATAAAAATTACACCACAATTTTTAACCAATACCACCACCACTTTGCCACAGCAACGCGTGGCCGGGCACAGCTAGTCCATTATAAAGGACCCAGAATACAACAGGAGGCACTGAGAGCCAAGGTAGGCCTCACTGGTGGTAGTGGGGGCATTCTTCAGCTACTGCCTCCCTGGCTGAAAGCATATTGAATGTAGATCATAATATCAGTAATATTTTGGAAATAATTTGCAATCAGAACTTCTAAATGTTATCAAATAGATATTTTCATCACAATCATCTCCCTCTTCAAAATATATTCCTATTCAGTCCTGCTGTTAGTGGACATAGAAAAACAGGCCAATAATAATAATAATAATAATAATAATAATAATAATAATTTATTTTTCTATCCCGCCTCCATCTCCCGGAAGAGACTCGGGGCAGCTAACATGGGGCTAAGCCCAAAACAAAAACAAGGTATGACAAGTTAAAATAAATATAAATAACTAAATAAACAGTATCAACACAACAATCAAGTAAAATAAAACAAATTAAAACACAGTAATGCATTATAACACCATAATAACCAGATAAAAATTAGATAATAAAACTACAGTAGAGTTCTGCTTATTCATCTTCCACTTATCCGACACTCTGTATAATCTGAAGCGCCGCCAAGGGCTTAGCGGCGCATCCTATTCCCCCCTCCATTGCAGCGCTCATGATTGCTCCTGCCTCTGCGTCTGCCTCCCCCTCCTCCTCCTTTGCCCCCTCCCGGGGCAGCCCGAGGAAGGGAGCACTGCTGAGCTGGAGGGAGCTCGAGAGAGGGTGGAGGACTTTTATCTCACTCTTCCTCAGGCTGCCCAAGAAGGATACAAAGGAGGAAAGAAGGCAGAGGCAGCCATGGAAGGTAAGAGGAAGCTTGACTTTGGGCAAACACGGAGTGCAATGATGCTTAGCAATGCGCTTCGTGTTTGCCCAAAGTCAAGCGCCTTTACTGAAGGGAAGAGTTTCCTCCCTTTGGTAAAGGCCTGACTGGGACTTTGGGCGAACGCGGAGTGCATTGCTAAACACCAACGCACCCCAGGTTTCCCTAGGCTGGGCCTCCTTATTATCCAGCAGATCCAGTTATCCAACATGTGGCCCGCCCGTATAAGTCGGATAACCGGAACTCTACTGTATTAGCTATCAATCATTAAATATGAAAATACTTTTTTAAAACAGAAACATTTCAACTTGGGGAAACACTTGCACTTGGATTTAAATATGTGTTGCAAGTTCATTGTTCATTCAGGCAACGAAGACAGTTTAGTGCCACTGAGTCATATTTTGTTGCAGAATTCATACAGAATTAGACTATGAGGATGACATTTTAGGACACTGTCACTTGAAAAAGTGGGAAAGAAGTTTCTAAGTTTTACCCATATGTTACATGTAGGCTCACTTTATGTGTGTGTTTTATGCAGGAAAAAAGCTGGGATAAAACAAAATTCTCAATGTATGTGTTTAATTTTATTTTTAAAAAATATTTTATTTGTAATATAAAAGAGCTAGTAGTTATTCATAAGAAATGTTCCATCTCGATCTTGGTATCTGGCTGTGATGGTATATCCTTATTCCTATTTTCACAAACACTCATGAGGATGTTGGGCATTTTTGATATTTTTATAAAATGAGAAAATAATCTAGATTAAGGTACTTTGTAGAAAAAAATCCCTCCCACATGAGAATGAGATGTCAAAATAAACGTCTAAAGGATATAAGACATATATAATATGTCTTGGAATGTGGGCTTTTAAAAGACAAATTGTCTTTTCAGTAATAACAGAGTTTACTGTAATATTAGACATGATACTTATAATATGATGACCAATATCCTCATGTATCTTAATACCTAAAAGCATTCTGATTAAAGAGATGATACAAGATATACTTGTTCAAACATATGAGGAAATAAACTTTTAAACAAGTCAGAGAATTCTTCCTATGCCATTTTTTTAATACATAAAGCATTATGCAGCTAATATTTCTTATGCTTCCTTCTAAGTCTCAGAAGACCTAGATTATGGCTAATATCTCATGACACCAAAAGTAATACAGCAGCAGATATTAAAGTATTTTTTCCAGCTACTTATTCTATAAAATATTAATTGCTAGCTTGTGCATGTGCAATATGGGGTATTAGATAACTGAATTCGTGCACAGGTCTAAATCAATAAAAGATAACATGTACTGCATCAATCATTTCTTCACCTCCATTTAGTACTTAATACAGGATATCTGTGGAGGATTGTTTTGCAAAAAGTTACTGAAATTTTCAGTACTGGGAAACTGGATTGTAATATAAAACCTTACCTAAAAATGATATATTTTTCTCCAAAAGCATTTCTTGCAGTAAGACTTCGTGCTCATGTCCAATTGCGCTGATTTTTTCTCCATCAAGGAATGGATAACATACAGGCTTGAAATAAAATTCAGATTTAGAATTGTATAGTACCTCTTGCTTTAAAAAGTGATCTAGGATTGAATAATGAACTGGCATGACAGAGCCCCCTATAGAACGTTTTTACCATACCCATTTCCATCTTACAAAGTAGAGAAAATAGAATTTGGATGAGTGAAAGAGAGTGAATCATAATGAAATAGGCTAAATTTCCCACCCCACTCCTTTAGACTAAACGGTTCTTCACCATTTCTTAGTTAATCTGTATCTGTTTGGAAGTTACTGTGATTCATGAATTGCTAACAGAAGTCCAAGCAGACTGGGAGGCACTCTTAAGCCTTTGAATCTTAGGATACTAATATGGGAAAATGAATAGGCTCTCTCTCCTTCTTTTAGATTTTTTAATTAAAGATATACCAATATATTCGCCCCTCAGGGAGAAACACAGATCTTCAGTGTTTGGATACATTACATTCATTATCTTACATTATTTGAAAGGCATTTCATAAAAAAGTGAACCTTTATTTTCTCCTTATATATACTTAACACATAGAAGTACATTATTCTTAACATCTGCAGATACACACTCAAGCATATGTAAATCTGGCTTAATATCTTAGTGTTCTTTTCTGTGACACAAACTTTTGGGGTCCATCTACAGGGGCTAAATGAACTGGAGCAAGGTGGACACCATGGCATTCACATGATGCATGACCTCCATTTGCCCTAACACCCAAAAGGTCACTTAATGTGGCCTAGTCCCAAAAAAACCATGGGACATTCTGGGGCTTCCCTGAACATCCACCAAGGCCACTCCGGAGCTTGCCCACAGTTTGTGATGGTGTGAACAACTGAGGTTGCTTCCTATTCGGAAGCAGCTGTGACTGCCATCCAGTCATCCCGCTTTCCCTGGGTTTGGGAGCCCTGGGGACAGGAAATGACACTTACCTTCCCCCTCTCATCCTCAAGTTAGAAGTGACAATTGGTGGTCATCATTGCTTGCCACGTGTTGTAACATTGGACAGAGTTATGATCAGAAAGTGGGAGGGGGAAAGGAAGGAATGATTTCTCCTTTCCCCACTGTCCTCTTTTTCTTTACTGAATGTGACGATCAAGGACCACCAGGAGTTTCACACCCAGCGATCCGTCAGTAAACAGAAGATTAGAGGCAGCAGCACTGAACCAGGTTCAGCATAAGTGGGCTGTGTGCTTTCGTAAGTGGGGGGCTTGGTGTAACACAATACAGAAACCTGTCAGCTGCGAGTCAGTTCAGTAGTTGGCTATGCAGACTTCCATGGTGCTGATCTGGATTACCACTCCAATCAGTCACAAAAACCACAAGGTAATGGGGAGGGAGGAAGAGTAAAACAGGACAATTTGGCATGTGAAGAGGTAGTGCTGAGCAAATAACTTAAAAACTACGCAATATTACTTTGTTTAAAAAACAAAGCATTGAAACGGCTATTTTAGGTTAGTTTGGCAGACATGTGATTTTGAATATGCATTCATATTCTTTCTGATTTGGTCATATTTATCTCCAAATGAGGATCTGTTCATAATTTTAATCATGGATTAGGGTTAGTATCTATAAATGAGAAGAAGTAAACATTTTTAGGCTTACATGCTCTTTCCTCCTCTCTAGGCAAGAAGAGGTCTAAGTCACATTTACTGATTTCATTTTAAATCAGGGAACTGTGATTTATTCTAACTAATTAAGAAACCAGGATATCAAATTAGGGATTGCGAGGAATAATAATCCTCTAAACCATGTTCTAGAAAATCCCCTTATTTGGATTGTACAAATAAACAGACAAAGTGATTATTTCAAGCAGCACAGATGTATTGATTTTTTGTTACGATGATATTTACTATTATGTTAGCAGAAACAACTAAAATTATACATTTGCACATGAACACATGATGCACAGAGAAGAAGCTACATCACTTGTATTTTTAAAGATTAGAAAAAAATTATATTAGCTTCAAATCTCTCACCTCTGCATTTAGCAAAAACATTTCTATTACTTAACAAATAGAGGTACAGTCACATTGTTCTCCTTTGAGCAAAGATAGCTTGTCTGAATAGAAAGCAACAGGAATCCCTTTGTCAGGACCCATGTTTCCCGGGCCTTCACATTGGCGCCGGGAATCAGGCCCCTGACATTCCCGCACATTCCTGGACTGATAAGCAGGCCGGGGCCGGCCTTGAGACACCAACGGACAAAGGGGGTTTTTGGCGGGCACTATGCGCGGGTTTTTCACTGAGCGGGAATTGCATGTTTGAATGTGGGAGGAGGGTATATAAAGGGACCCGAGGGCATCACCCAGCACTCTTGGCTTCTTATGCGTCAGTTATCCTTCAGTAAACGTTCACCTTGTTTACGCACCGGTCTCGCGTCTTCATTCCCGAGCGGCTGGAGTGAGCTGACAGGCAAGCCAAGAGTACTGGCGCCATCCTGTGTTACAGTGAGGCATGGAAATGGACGAAGAGGAAGAAACTTTGATCGGAGCAGAGGGGGGCATGTCCCTCTCCGAACAGTTCGAGGGGTTTGCCGCCGTGGCGGCCTCTACCGCATATGCGCACCCCAACGGGGTCACCCGCAGACGAGAGAGGGCGCGGAGGGACGACGCGGAGCCCAGAAGCGATTTGAGCTTCGTATCCCCACAAAGACTAGAGTTCCTGGAGGAGAGAATGGGCGCCCTCGAAACCACGCTTGATGTCATGTCAAAAGCGATGGAGCGCCTCGCCCCTCTCCTCGCGGCAAGCTGGGAGGGAACGGCCCGGGCCGAGTCCAGGCAGACGACGGGCGAGGAATGGGCCCAGGGGACCCAGAGAGACATGGGGGCCCGTGCCAAAACCCAAACGGGACTCGCGAGGACGGAGGGGGGCGACGACGGCGGTAGCGAGGACAAAGGAAGACCCCAGAGAGAGCTGTCGGATTTCCCCCCCCCGGCGCCCCCGGCACACGCCGGGCGCGGCACTAGCCATCGAGGGGAAGCGGCGGGGCATCATCACCGAGCCCCAGGGGACATGCAACGCGCCGGGCTGTGGGGACCGCCTGCCCCATTCCCACAGCAGAGAAGGGAGGAGTTGAGAATCGAGTACGAGGGGGAACCCTCTGAGCTGGACTTTTTCATGACCACCGTCAGAGGCTTCATGGAGGACAACGGACAGACTTTTACATCTGAAGCCAGTTGGGTTAGGGCCATAGGAGCCGCCTTGAGGAAAGCAGCTGCGGGTTGGTATGTGCAACTACATGCCAGGCGCGACCCCTGCCTGAACTCTGTACGGCAGTTCCTGGCAGCTCTGGAAGGCCGTTTCCGCGATCCGCTGGAGCAACTCCGAGCGAAGGAGGGGCTGAGAACCATCCTCCAGGGGCAGAGGTCAGTCTCCCAGTACGCGGAAGAATTCCAGAGCCTGGCAGAAAAGGTTAGAGACTGGAGCGACGTGACGAAACTGGAGTGCTTTAAGGAGGGGCTGAGACCTGAGCTCCTCTCCTGGGCGGCACACAGAGATGACCCAGGGACGCTACAAGGCTGGATTCAGCTGGCAGGGCGCGTCGAGACAACGCTAGCTCAAGTGAGGAGACAACGAGGAGGTGGAAGACCACAACGACAGCAATCCCAGCCGAGCGGAGGGACCAGGAGGCCGGAGAGACCCCCCCCGGGAAACAAACCGAGGGAAGAGGAAATAACAACAAGGCACGGAGCGGATGTTTCGTGTGCGGGCGTGTAGGGCACCGGGCTGCTGAATGTTGGCAGCGAAAAGGGGAAGGGGGCAACCAGCCCAAACCCAAGACTGCGGCTGGAAAGCGGGCAGAGGAGGAAACTCCGGGAGGAAGCCGACCTGATGAGCTAGTAAGTCATGACAAAAGAATGCTAGTAATGCCAATTAGAATAGAGGGGAAGGACAAACGCGCCACATGTAAAGCCTTTATCGACTGCGGGTGCTCAAGGAACATCGTTACACCCGAACTAGCAGGGGAATTGGGATGCGAGACGGTGGCACTTGAGACACCGCTTGCGTTCTCGCAGCTCGATGGATCCCTGGCCTCAGGAGGGGTGGCAAAGCACTCCATAGAGAAGGTCAAATGCCAGATAGGAACCTGGGGAGGAGAGGTGTCGTTTGTCATATCTCCAATGGCGACCTATAACGTAATATTGGGCATGCCATGGTTGGAACAGGCCAATCCACTTGTTGATTGGGAGGCTAGGAGCCTACTCTTCAAAAAGATAGAGAAGGAGATAGACAACAAGGGGGAGGAGGAACTTGGCAGGTTGGAAGAACTGGCTAGGCAATTACCCGAGGAATATCGTGACGTTGTTGATGTTTTTGACGAAAAGGGAGCCAATAAATTCCCGCCCAAAAGGAGAGTAGAAGTAGGGATCGAACTAGTGCCGGGGCAGAACTCCCCAAAGCCAAAATCTACCCGATGTCTGCGCAGGAAAAGGAAGAACTGAGGAAGTATATTGACAAAAACTTGGCGCGGGGTTTCATAGAACCATCGAATTCCCCCCTGGGGGCCCCAGTGTTGTTCAGGCGTAAAAAGGACAATTCGCTTAGACTATGTATTGATTATAGAAATCTTAACGCAATCAGCAGATAACAAATACCCATTACCCCTAATGAAGGATTTATTGTCCCAACTGTCAGAGGGGAAAATATTCACGAAATTGGACTTAATTGAGGCTTACCACAAATTAAGGATCAAACCAGAAGACAGGTGGAAGACTGCTTTCTCCTGTACTTATGGATTATTCAACTACCGAGTGTGCCCTTTTGGTTTAAAAAATGCAGGAAGCGTATTTATGCAGCTAATTAACGAAGTACTCCACCCGTTGTTGCACAGGGGAGTCTATGTCTTCCTAGATGACATATTAATAAGAGGGGAAAACAAACAGCAGCATGTTCAATTGGTGAGGGAAGTACTCCAAAAGCTAAGAGAAGCAAAACTCTATGCCAAGATAGCTAAATGCGAATTCAACAAAGACCAAATAGACTTCCTGGGATACAGAATTTCATCCCAAGGGATAGCCATGGATCCCGCAAAGGTGGAGGATGTAAAAGGGTGGGAGGCCCCTAAAACCCGTAAACAACTGCAGTCCTTCCTTGGGTTTGCGAATTTCTACCGGACGTTTGTGAAAGACTTTGCACAACTGACACTACCACTGACAGATCTACTAAAGACAAAAGGGAGGGGGGAAACGACCAGAGTAAAGGCCCCGGGGGCCAAGCTGGCGTGGACAAGGGAATGCCAAGAGGCCTTTGAAGCCCTAAAGGAAAAATTTACAGAGGAACCGGTGTTGCAACACCCTGATATGTCCAAGCAATTTGTTGTACATTGCGACGCCTCCGATTGTGCGTATGGGGCGGTCCTGTTGCAAAAGGACCGGGAGGGTAACCTAAAACCATGCGGGTACCTGTCGCGGAAATTCAATGATGTAGAGAAGCGCTGGCCAATTTGGGAAAGGGAAGCACTAGCCATCTTGAGAGCACTGGAATGCTGGAGGCACCTTTTGGAAGGAAGCGGGACCCCTTTTGAGGTGTGGTCTGACCATAAAAACTTACAATACCTGAGGTCCCCTCGCAAACTGTCCCCCAAACAAATGAGATGGGCCCAATATTTCAGTAGATTCGACTTCCAATTGAAATTTTTCCAGGGGAAACATAATGTACTGGCTGACGCGCTCTCACGCATGCCTCAGCATGAGGTGGGGCCCCAAGACTCCGAGGGAGGGATATTTTCAGACAAACAGTGGAGCCTAGCGGTCACAACCAGAGCACAAGCTGAAAGAGAAAATAAACTCACGGCCGTCAAGGCGGAGGGGGAAACATGGGAGAAGGAATTAAAGCAAGCGTATCAGGGGGATGCCTGGTTGATTTCCAATGAGGGGAAGGGGGAACTGCATGGAGGTTTGATGTTTGTCAACAAAAAGCTGTACATTCCTGAAAGGTTGCGGCCAGAAATGTTGAAACGGTATCATGACAGCAAAGGGGCAGGCCATCTGGGGCTTACAAAAACCATAAAGCTATTAGCAAGGCAATGTTGGTGGCCGGGGATGAGGGGGGACGTGAAGTCACACATCGCCAAATGTGACCTGTGTGCAGAAAACAAAACAACCCCAGGGAAACCACAAGGGCTGTTACAAACTGTAGTAGAACCCACGAGACCGTGGGAATGCATAGCGATGGATTTTGTGGGCGAACTACCCCCTAGCCGGGGGTGTCAATACATTTGGACTGTTTTGGACCTGTTTTCCAAACAAGCCCACTTTGTGCCGCTGCAGAAACTCCCCTCGGCTGAGAAACTTGCTGAGCTGTAAATTAAACACATTTATCGCCTGCATGGGTGCCCCGAGAAGGTGATTAGCGATAGGGAGGTCCAGTTCACGGCGAGATTTTGGGGGAAGTTCTTACAGATGCTGGGGGTGGAGAGGAGCCTGAGCTCAGCGTTCCACCCTATGACCAACGGGGGGGTCGAACGCACGCAGCAGACGCTGGGGCAGTTCCTGAGAATATATTCCAACCGCAGGCAAAACGACTGGGCTGAACTGTTACCGTTCGCTGAGGTAGTCTTTAACGGGGCGACGCACTCCGCCACGGGGAGATCCCCCTTTGAGATTGTATACGGCCAAGAAGTGGCGCCATTCCCAAAGCTGCCTGAGTGGAAAGAGGAGGGGGAGTTCGAAGGCAGGGAATGGCAAACGAGGATCAGAGCTGGGTGGCAGGATGTGGCGGAGGGAAACGCACTGAGGGAAACGCAGCGAAAGTACAAACTATTCGCTGACCGAAAGCGCAGGGAGGGGGAGACAATTGAGGAGGAGGACTTGGTTTGGCTGAGTACAAAAAACTTGAGTCTGGGGTTCCCCTCCAAAAAGTTGAGCCCGCGTTACATAGGCCCCTTCAGAGTCTCAAAGAGGATCAACGAGGTCACCTACCAACTGAAACTACCAAAGGATCTAGGGAAGGTACACCCGGTATTCCATTGTAGCTTGCTCAAGAAATACAGGGGTACGTTGGACAACGGAGAATCGTAGATGTGTTGGTTGTTTCTTTCCAGGAGGAGGAGGAAGAAGAGGAGGAGGACACCATGTCAGGACCCATGTTTCCCGGGCCTTCACATTGGCGCCGGGAATCAGGCCCCTGACATTCCCGCACATTCCTGGACTGATAAGCAGGCCGGGGCCGGCCTTGAGACACCAACGGACAAAGGGGGTTTTTGGCGGGCACTATGCGCGGGTTTTTCACTGAGCGGGAATTGCATGTTTGAATGTGGGAGGAGGGTATATAAAGGGACCCGAGGGCATCACCCAGCACTCTTGGCTTCTTATGCGTCAGTTATCCTTCAGTAAACGTTCACCTTGTTTACGCACCGGTCTCGCGTCTTCATTCCCGAGCGGCTGGAGTGAGCTGACAGGTTGCCCTATATTTAACTCTAGCTTTTGTCAGTTAAAGCTAGAGATAAAATCAAGCTGCTTGATATTTTAAGATAGATAATGTAAACCCCCTCAGCATACCCACACCATAATTGTTTTATTATCGAAACATATAAACTTTAACATTAATAAAAGATGATAGTAAGGTGAAACAATATGCACCTGTTTATTTCTGTATTTCAATTAGAAATTATTTTCATTATGAAAATAACATAACACAATCCTTCTGCTGCCATCCTTTGTCTTATCATTTTAAAACCAGAAAAAATATTATTTTTTGTGAAAAAGGTTTTCAAGTTATAGATTTACTTTTTATAAATCTAAGTAAGTTTAACTTTGAATCAATTTATTGTTACCATTATCTGTCTTTAACTTTCTAGAAGTTATAACTGGAATAGTTAAAAAAACATCCTAACTAGAAACATTAACACTGCAGTAGAAATCATTTACTACAGCAAATTATATTATAATGACAGAGACCAATGAAGAAAATGAGTGATGACAAAACTATAAGACAAACTCTGCAAACGAAATTTATAATGCACCATAAGCAGAAACACTTAGACTTAGTCTACAGTAATACCTGTTATTGATGTATGGCACTGACCATGGGGCAAAACTTGTAAATAACCTCACAAGCCATTTTCTACTCATGCTATCTAGCAGCCTAGTTTCCCGTAAGCATCTGAACTATTACTGAAAAATAGCCTCCTGGCATTTACAAAGAGGTTGACTTCATACTTTAGTCCATGCATATATAATTAGATAGTTGTATTTAAAATCAATACATGATTCTTAGAAGACATTATGCTTTTAAAACTTTAACTTTAAATGGATTTTAAGCTAATTTGTGTTCTTTAAAATTAACAACTAACTCAGCAACCTTTATGTTCAAATAATACATTCAGAAGCAGGGGAAATCTTTATAACAACTACCTATAGGTGACACTTAAAAAAAATGGCTAGACAAGAATCCTATTTGAACTTTATGCTACATTTTAAGGCTCTATTTAAGGCTTTAAGATAGGCATGGGCAAACCTTTGGGTGTGAAGGCCACATGGCGGGTCAGGCTGGGAGGGAGCAGGCAGGACTGCACCCCCAGGCTGAGAGGAGAGCTGGAGGAAAGGCAGGCCGCTGTGGAGAGCTCTCTCTTGGCAGCAAACTGTCCTTCCCCAGGCTGAGAGAAAGAGAAGGAGACAGGATGCTGCGGAAAGCTTCCTCTCGGCAATGGCATGTTGTTCCTGACAGGCGGCGGCTGAGAGCACTCCGGAATGCTCTCAGCTGCTGCCTATCTTCCTGGGGCCATCCTACCAGCATAACAGGGCCGCTCACCCCATCCTTATGATGGGGAGGGGGGGAACACGGCACACAGCTACTGAGGGCACTCAGGAGGGCTCCCAGATGCCATGTGCCTTCCTTCCCCATCCTTTCATTATAAGGACATGGTGGGCCACTGCATCCTTATGCCCAGAGGAAATGGAAAATGAGGAGCACCTGGCATAAGCGACCAGATGTCCGTCTCAGGAGCCTTATTTTGGCCATGCCAGAGGCAGGATGCAAAACTAATTAGGAGGAAATGCCCCAACAATTTCAAAATGTTATTTTATAGCAAGCCACTAGATATACCAGGAAACACTGAAAGCAAATTAATCATTCATTTAGTGGCTGGTGAATGGATGTTAGCAAAAAGACCCCTACAAAAATCTAAGGATGAGCCAAAAAAAAAAAACACCATTTTGTTTCACTCAGTGGTGATTGTTTTTCTGGCGGAATGTGTTTGTGATGACAAGGTTGTGTTTCATACATTTGGTGAGAAGCAGGATACTGTTTGGGTTGCTGTTTCCAAACCCATCTTTTCCTATGGTCCCTAGACACAGGTCAAAGTCTTGTCCAACTCTTGCATTAAAATCCCTCAGGAGGATGATTTTGTCTTCCTTGGGTATCTTTGACAGGATGGTGTCCAGTTGACAGTAAAAAAAATTCCTTGATGTCTTCATCAGAATCCAGTGTTGGTGCACAGGCACTTATGAAGGTTGCCTGTTGTTTTTTGGCAAGGTTAACTTGGAGGGTTGAGAGTCGTTCATTATTGCCAATGAATGCTCTGGACAGATGCTTCACCAGGTCGTTTCTGATAGCAAAGCCGACTTCGTTCTCCTTCAGACAGTCCCTTCCAGAAGAAGGTATAGCCTCCTTTTTCTTCCTTCAGCTGTCCCTCTCCTGCTCTCCGCATCTTCTGAAGTGCTGCTATGTCAATGTTAAAGCGTCCCAGTTCCCTTACAATAATAGCAGTCCTGTGTTCAGGACATTAACTGTCTGTGTTGTCCAACAGTGTCCATACATTAAATGTTCCAAAGTTCAATTTTCTTTTTTGGCTGTAGGGTGGTGACCCCTCTGGACGTGGCAGCCCAATTAGAGATGAGAGAGGCAGACTACATTTAGGGCACCTTTCCTAGCCCCTTCTCATATGGGGCTGAGCATAGTGAATCCTAAAAAAGGGCTGCTCAGTCGTGGATACAGCTGCCGGACTACTCAACTGCCTTGGACCTTGAGGTAGAACAACTGAATCCATATCCACCGTCCATGTGCCAGTCTGTGTCTGGGGGCTTCCAGATTTCACAGTCTCACCCTCATCGCCACACACTGATCGCCATGGGACTTTTGTTGCTTTTGTCTTATTTTTCTTGGAAGATGCCTCTGCGTTATTTTTTTAATGTGTGGAGGTCAGTGCATTGCCGATCAACAGTCTTCACAGAATGAGGGTCCCATCCAGTGGCATGGTTAACACGATGATAGTGGCTTCTCATCTGTTGCAGCCTTCTTCCGCCTTCACAGCCATTGTAACATGTGCCATGTTATCTTCTGCCTGCTCCGCCACTGACGTCTTTGGGTCTTTGGATTGTGCTTGATCTGGATCCTTCCCTGTGGCCCCTTCTGGGAGTATATGACTCCAATGGTTACACCAACAGGTTCATTGGAACATAAAAGCCCCCTCACAAGATTGGTAAGAATAAATAGACTGTGATTGTTTTTGTCAAAATTGGTTAGCCCAACTCATCAATGTAATATATGCTAGCATTGAGTTCCCACTGATTAAATGGTTAACTTGAGTTGGGACTAACAATCCATGGTTGCATTAATTCATTCATATACAACAAACTTAAGTGAAGATCTCACTAAGGGATATGGAAGGATATGGAAGAAAAAGGGGAGGTGGGAAGAAATTAATTTTTAATACTTATTTCACCCCATACACCCAGGAACATGTGCATTATACATTTTAAAACATTAAGACTTCTTCATGCTGTGATTCAGGAAATTCTTTTAGAATTCCACTTTCACATGCACTTGGGTTTACAAACAATTTGATTTGTCTTTTGCGGTGCTTGAACCCACTAAAGGGGACACATCAAGTTAATCAACTCATTAAAAGTGTTGGAAAACATATTTTTCATTTAAAAATGTATGAACTGAATAAAGAGAGTGGTTTCTTGTTGTACCAATGCTACAAATGAATGATAGGTTAAAATTCTTTACAAACATTATTATTATAAAATATTGCTCTTTGATCTACTGGAACTACGAGATTTTCTAGAACATGCAGGGGAAATAATATGTGACAATTTCAACACCAGAGGTGGATCTGGACAAGACTACAAGGCTTTGGCCCATTAAGTGTTTCTAAATACCCAGTTCCTACAATTCGCAGCCAGCCTGTCCAGTGGCAAGGCATGATAGGAGTGGTAATTCATCAATATCAGGAGGGCCAAAGATCCCTTAACTCTGCTCTTAACCATAACAGATGTTCCAATTTATGGATCTTAACAGAATTACAGGTTTTCTGTCTACTGAATAATTCCATTCACTATCATAAATCAAGTTCTGTGCAGAACCCTAAGTCTGAAACATTTAACAGCTCACATGATTATAAAATTCTTGGCACTTCTCTGTTTTTACTTGCTGGCTTGAACTGTATTCCTTGTAGACAGATACAAGAGTAGAGTACTGGTAAATCAGACATAGTTTAAGATTTTAAATCAGAATTTCAAATACACTTTATCCAATGGAAAATGCAAAGCAGCTGAGAATTCTTATAAAATGGTGTACATTATGACAGCTAATAATTTGATACAAGATTGTGTATTTCATGTAACAAACAGCAAAAGGTTTCCATCTAAGCACAGGAAATACATATCTAGTGAACTGACAACTTTCATATGGCATATCTGATGTTAGTTAAATAGTATAAGAGACAGTGCCTGAAGTGACCCCCTTGTAGTTGATTGAATGTAAAATAGAGGAGTATGATGTGTGTTTCGTGAAGCAGAACTTTATGTCAGGTTGAAGCTAGACACGTCTCCTCCACAGAGTCTAAGCTCATCAACTGTGCACCTAAAATTTTATGAGAAAGGATACTGTTTGATGCAGTCCACCAGTGGTCCATAACAATAGTCATTCACAGTACACTGCAGACAAATAAGAAAAGTAGTACAGTTATGAGTGATGACAGAACTATCATAGTTAAACAGAACCCTAAAACAATACATTTTAAGAAGAGCTATCAAAAGCTTTTTAGAGGTAATCAGAAAAAACAAAAATGCATATTTTAAAAGGCTGCAAAAAACAACAACAAAGCTTTAAAAATGAAATGCTCTCTTCACAATATTACATTGCCATTTATGCATTACATGACCTCAGTGATAGATCATGATGACAGTAATTAAATGAGGTTTAAAATCTTTTACAGTGCTAGGCAGATAACAGCACTGCTACTGAAAAAGGATGACTGTGATGAATACCTGATAGACCTGGTTGGCTAAGACTCCATCTGGAATCTGAGAAGGGTCCCGCAACATACTGTTTATAAGAGTTTTGGAAGCTGTGGAAGAAGAAGAAGATATTGTAAGTGTTGCTGTAAACATGTCACTAACCAGCTGTCAAGGAAAAAAATAATAAGACATGCTTGAGAGGAGATGAAGATACCCCCCCACCACCACCACACACACACGTATCAATATCTCCGATTACACCATTGGAACCTGAAATATTTTTCACATTTAATTCTGTATGTTATAAATTGGAAAAATTAATTCTGTGGCTAGAATCCATATAGGAATTATTTTTAAGAGGAGCTGAACACTACAAAATACAAGGAAACACAAGATTAAGCACACCCTCCAACACATACTCCACAGTGGTAATTTTTTTCTTTATACCTCTCTTCTGAAAAATCTCCAATCTTTAAAGAGCAACTTTGAAGAGAAGAGGAAACAAGAAGCACAAATGGTTTCATGATCCTCCCTTAATATCAAACACTGAACAAAATACATAGTATTAGCACCTGAATACATTCAGTCTTCAAAACTTCCACACTTCTGCTCTATACACAAAAATAGGTCAACAATATACATATAAATCCTATATAATGCTCTCAAACTAAGAGCAAACTCCTAATTCACCATGATGGTTGAGAATCAGCTGAATCTGTGTTGAATCCAAATCCCTCTCAGTTTAGAAATGCTGGAAATTATTCAGGACTACCCTGTTTCTGGCCTAATATTATACCAGGATAGTACCAGGAGAGAGTTTGCTCCACCACCATATTGGTTACGCTGCTAATGCAATTTTCTGAATCGGAACTCCAAATAACCAAATCAAATTTAAAGTTGACCAAAAACTGATTTGTAACCCTTTTGGTATTACTGTTGGAGAATGGTCCTCAGTGGTACATTTGAAGGATGGCACAGAGAAGATACAGCTGGATCCTGGGGAGTTATGGGTTTGGATAGAAGGTGGACTGGCTGGAGAGATCATAGAAGGGCAGCAGCTGGAGGTGGGTTTGGTGGGGTGTTGGGCGACTCCAGCTCTGATGAGGATTTGCAGCAACAAGGTTCAGCTGTGGATAGGGCGTTAGCTGGCTCAAGTTCGGAGGAGGACTTGTAAATAAAAGTAAGTTTGTTGCTAATGTAACCTTGCAATCAGCAAGGTGTTTGTTGGGCGTTTGTTGGGCTTTGTTTCAGAAGACGTGTTTGGAAGACTGCTTTGAGACGTAAGTGTTAACCCGGGGTTTTTTTTAGTGGCAAGGGGGGCTGGCATTGTGTGGGTTTGCGCTGGATTGTCCTGTGTTGGTTTTATGCATTAGCTGCCGGATTGCCTCTGTCGCTTTGGCTCTTTGTGTTGACGTTGGACTGGGATTCGGAGCTTGTGACTTCTCCCTAATGACATGAATTGGAGCTCGATGCCTGTAACTTCTCCCTAACGACGCGGATTGGAACTCGATGCCTGTGACTTCTCCCTAGTGACGCGGACTGGAAATCGGTGCTTGTGACTACTCTCTAACAACACGGATTGGAACTCGATGCCTGTGACTTCTCCCTAACGACGTGGACTGGATGTGGCGGCTTTGACTTCTCCTTTACGATGCGGTTTGGCTTCACAATGACGTTTTGGGGCACAGTGTGGCCGTTGGTCACTGTGAGTTGCTGCTGGTTGTGTTCCTGTGTTTGCTAAGCTCCATAGAATAGGTGGAGCAAGTTTCCAGTCATTTCGGCATAGTTTGTTTTAATCCGGATTATTTCCCAGGATAATCCGGATTATATCCCGAGTTCGGGTTTTTTGAGTTGGACATTACTACTTCACACTGAAGAGAAAGTGTTTTGAGCCCTTTTTTGGTTGTTTTCTTGGCTCTTTTGTGTTGTGTTGTTTTGCAATAAACTGAGTTATTTATATTGGCTGGCGTCTGACTCGTAACATCCCCACTGCTGCTATTTACAATTCTCCCCTCCAAAAGCCAAGATTAAGCCATAAGGTGACGGAGTTGCCTGGAGTGGTTTTCTGGCGTGTGGAGTGGGAAGAAAGTGGGGAAGAACGTGCGGAAAAAAGTGAAGTCCGCCTGCCATTAAAAAACAGCTTCCAAAGGGACAAGCTGTAAGACCCGTCTGAGCGAAGTAAGACTCTCGAATCCCCACCGGCTGCCAGGTTTTTTAGAATTTTGTTGTCTGTTGTCCATATTGTCGTTGTGTCGAAGGGCGGGAAGGGAGGATAGTGGATAGAGTCTATTGGGTCAGTGCAATTATCAATCACAGATAAAAGCACTGGAGCACTTTTATAGGGGTTGGGGTAAAGTAATCAACATCTTAGCACTTTACGTTGAGTATGCTACCTCTCCCAGTTAGAACACCAATATGTCCTCAAAGGAGATAGGAGTAGGAGGCAGCAGTAATAAGATCCTCACATGTGGAAGTGAGTCTACCATTATGGTAGACCATGTAGGGAGAGGGTGTGTGTCTAGCGGCTGGAGGGCCCCCATCAAAGTTATCCAGGGAAGGGGGAGATACGGGAAAGGGAGGCATAATTTAATTCGGCCTAGGGTGAGAAACAGAGTGCGTGTAGATTTAAAACGGCCTCCTGACACAGTAAATTGCCCAGGTTGGCGGACCCTCCGATCTGAAGGTGGTGCTGTTGAATGCCAGGTCTGTCAATGGTAAAGCTGCAATAATCTGGGACCTTATCCAGGATGAGCGGGCAGACCTGGCATGCATAACAGAGACCTGGTTGGACGAGGCTGGGGGAGCTAAACTCACGCAGCTTTGTCCACCAGGGTATACCGTGCAGTACCAACCAAGATCTGGAGGGAGGGGAGGAGGGGTTGCAGTGGTCTATAAGGAGTCCATCCCCCTGACCAGGGGGTTGCAGTGGTCTATAAGGAGCCCATCCCCCTGACCATCCCGCGGTCTACTTTGTTTGAGTGTGCTCATCTGAGGGTAGGGGGCCAGGATGGTTTAGGGATTCTGCTAGTGTACCAACCACCCCGCTGCACTACAGTCTCCCTGCCTGTGCTAGCAGGAGTGGTCTCGGGCCTGGCGTTGGAGTCCCAATGGCTCATTGTGCTGGGGGACTTCAATGTCCATGCAGAGTCCACTCCTTCCGGTGCGGCTCAGGACTTCATGGCCACCATGGCAACCATGGGGCTGTCCCAACTAGTATCTGGCCCTACCCACACAGCAGGGCACACTTGACCTGGTTTTTTGTCAGGGATGAGAGGAAGGTGGCGGTGTGGCTCCATTGCCATGGACCAACCATCACCTGATCAGGTTTAGACTTACTGCGCCCCCCAACCTCCACGGTGGAGGACCTACTAAAATAGTCCGCCCCAGGAGGCTTATGGACACAGAAGGATTCCTGACAGCTCTTGGGGAGTTTTCCGCCACCTTGGCTGGTGATTCTGTCGATGCTCTGGTCGCCCTCTGGAACACGGAGGCGACTAGGGCAATAGACACGATCGCTCCGGAACGTCCCCTCTCGAGTACCCAAGGTAAACCATCTCCTTGGTTCACTGAGGAGCTGGCAGCGATGAAGCGAAAGAAGAGGGGACTAGAGGGCGTGTGGCGTTTGGAGCCGAGCGAGCCAAATCGAACATGGGTTTGTTCCTATCTTAGGGCATATGCCACGGCATATGCTTTCTTTGCAGCTAATATTGCGTCTGCAAAGAACCGTCCAGCGGAGCTGTTCCGAGTTGTCAGAGGTTTGTTATATCCCGTCCCCCAAGACGGGATCCCTGACAACTCGGCAGCCTGCTGTGAAGCATTTGCTCGGTTCTTTGTGGACAAAGTCGCTTTGATCCGTTCTGGCTTTGACACCATATTAACGGCAGTATCCGAGGATGTAGCAAGAGCACCTGCTTGTCCCATTTTGATGGATTCGTTTCAATTGGTTCAGCCTAAGGACATGGACAAGGTGCTTGGAGACGTGAAGGCCACCACATGCATCCTAGACCCCTGCGCATGCTGGCTGGTGAGAGAAGCCAGAGGGGGGTTGGCCGAGTGGGTGAAGGTAGTGGTGAATGCCTCCCTTCGGGAAGGCATATTTCCAGCAAGCTTTAAATTGGCTGTAATCAAACCGCTGTTGAAAAGGCCATCACTGGACCCCACTCAATTGGACAGCTATCGGCCTATTTCCAATCTTCCCTTTTTAGGCAAGGTCGTGGAACATGTGGTGGCCACACAACTCCAAGCATTCTTGGTAGATACTGATTTTCTGGATCCGGCACAGTCTGGCTTCAGGCCGGGGCATGGTACCAAGACAGCCTTGGTCGCCTTAGTCGATGATCTATGCCGGGAACTGGACAGGGGGAGTGTGTCCCTGCTGGTTCTGTTGGACCTCTCAGCGGCCTTCGATACCGTCGATCATGGTATCCTTCTGGGGCGCCTTGCCGGGATGGGACTCGGAGGCACTGTTTTGCAGCGGCTCCAGTCCTTTTTGGAGGGGCGTTCCCAGATGGTGTCCTTGGGGGACACCTGCTCGGCCCCACAAACATTGACTTGTGGGGTCCCACAGAGTTCAATACTGTCCCCCATGTTGTTTAACATCTACATGAAGCCACTGGGAGAGCTCATATGTACATGATGTCCAGCTCTATCACTCCTTCCCACCTGTCACTAAGGAGGCTGTTCAGGTCCTGAACTGATGTCTGGCCGCTGTGTCGGACTGGATGAGGGCAAACAAATTGAAATTGAATCCAGACAAGACAAAGGTCCTCCTGATCAGTTGTAGGGCCGAACAGGGTATAGGGTTACAGCCTCTGTTGGACGGGGTCGCACTCCCCCTGAAGATGCAGGTTCGCAGTCTGGGTGTTCTCCTGGACTCATCGCTGAGCCTGGAGCCCCAGTTATCAACAGTGGCCAGGGGAGCATTTGCACAACTAAGACTTGTGCACCAGCTGTGCCCGTACCTTGGGAGGTCTGACTTGGCCACGGTGGTCCATGCTCTGGTTACATCTCGTCTGGACGACTGCAACACTCTACGTGGAGTTGTCTCTGAAGACGTCCCGGAAGCTCCAACTAGTTCAATGGGCGGCAGCCAGATTAATAACTGGGGTGGCATACAGGGAGCGCACCACCCCCCTGATAAGCCAGCTCCACTGGCTGCCAATATGCTACCAAGCCAATTTCAAAGTGCTGGTTTTGACCTATAAAGCCCTAAACGGTTCTGGCCCAATCAACTTGTCCGAACGTATCCCCTCCTATGAGCCAGGAAGATCCCTAAAGTCATCTGGTGAGGTCCTGCTCTCTGTCCCGCCTGCCTCACAAGCGCGGCTGGTGGGAACGAGGGACAGGGCCTTCTCAGTGGTGGCTTTCCGGCTGTGGAACACCCTCCCCAGAGATATACAGCAAGCCCCAACCCTTTTGAGTTTTAGAAAAGCCATAAAACATGGCTATGTGCTCAGGCTTTTAACGAATAAACAACAAAGACGACCCAGACTGATGTATGGATAAAGTACAAGGATATTGGATGAACGGATTTTAACCATATGTTTTATATTTTATACTGTATTTAACTGTTTGTAATAGATTTTATATGCTGTTTGTTTTTAATGATGTGTCGGGTGAGAAGGGCGGGATAGAAATATTGGAAATAAATAAATAAATAAATAAATAAATGTTGTGTTCCAGAACTTTGTCAGTCTGGATTCGGAAGTCCCACAGTATCTTTGCGTGCTCATTTTCCAATACTTTTGCAGGTTTGTGATCCCACCAGTTCTTTGCTGCTGGGAGGTGGTACTTGAGGCATAAGTTCCAATGAATTATTTGGGCCACATAGTTGTTATTATTATTATTATTATTATTACTACTACTACTACTACTAAGGTGAAGTGTGAATACATGGAGGCTAAGCTGTAAGCAAGCACAAGTTGTGACACTGCACACCATAAATCCCGATAAAGAAATATCTGTTAAAACATTACTAAACCTGGTAATGTTTCAACTGGAACATTTTTGATCGCTCATTTGATCATTCATTTTTATCATCTACTGAGAATAAAGTAAAGCTCACAATATCATCATCATCATCATCATCATCATCATTTAATTACTTATTAATCGCCCTCCATCCACGATGCTCTAGGCGATTTACAAGATAAAATTGTAAAGGATAAAAATACATACATACAAATATTGATAAAATAAAATGAGACTATTTTCTTCCTCATGCTAAATGGAGGAATCTGAGGCCAGAAAGACCAGTGTGTCCAGGGATTCCTATTTCAAAGGTTTAATCCAGAACTTCACATCTTTACATTTTATTTATAACATGTTCCCCCACCAAAGTAAATCAATACCAGTAATAAATCAGTAACAACATAACCCAGTACATGGTAGAGCAAGACTAGAAATGAAAATAAGTACAGTAGAGTCTCATTCATCCAAGCTAAACGGGCCAGCAGAAGCTTGGATAAGTGAATAACTTGGATTATAAGGAGGTATTAAAGAAAAGCCTATTAAATGTCACATTTCGTTATGATTTTACAAATTAAGCACCAAAACATCATGTTTTGCAACAAATCCACAGAAAAAGCAGTTCAATACACAGTAGGATGCCTCTGAGGATGCCTGCCATAGATGTGGGCAAAACATCAGGAGAGAATGCTTCTGGAACATGGCCAGACAGCCTGGAAAACTGACAACAACCCTGTGATCTGGATCATGAAAGCCTTCAACAACACAGGAGGAGGCAGGCACCGAGTGGGTGAGCGAGGAGGACTTTTGGAGCCCTCCTATCTCACCCGCTCGCTCCTCCTCCATGCTGGGCGCTGGTGCTGCCAGCTCCAGCATGCGAAGGAGCCGAGGCACGAGCGGGTGGGTGAGCGAGGAGGGCCCCAAAAGTCCTCCTCACTCACCCGCCCGCCCGTGCCTCGGCTCTCGCATGCTGGAGCTGGCAGCACCAGTGCCCAGCATGGAGGAGCCAGGCAGCGAGTGGGTGAGCCAGGAGGGCTCCAAAAGCCCTCCTCACTCACCCGCTCACTCCTCCTCCATGCTGGGCGCCAGTGCTGCCGGCCCCAGCATGCAAGGGAGCCGAGGCACGAGTGGATGGGTGAGCGAGGAGGACTTTTGGAGCCCCCCTCGCTCACCCACCTGCCCGTGCCTTGGCTCCCTCGCATGCTGGAGCCGGCAGCACCGGCATCCAGCATGGAGGAGTACGCAGGCAATGAGTGGGTGAGCCAGGAGGGCTCCAAAAGTCCTCCTCGCTCACCCACCTGCCCCTGCCTCGGCTCCCTCGCATGCTGGAGCCGGCAGCACCGGAGCCCAGCATGGAGGAGGAGCGAGAGAGTGAGCGGGTGAGCGAGGAGGACTTTTGGGGCCCTCCTCCTTCTCCCGCCCGCCCATGCCTCGGCTCCCTCACCATGCTGGGGCCGGCAGCACCGGTGCCCAGCATGGTGGAGGAGATAGAGCCCACCCTCCATCCCTCGCTCACTCACTCACCCAGCTGGATTCCGGCAGCACTGGGATCTGGTGATGTGAGTGGGGGGGGGGGGGAATTTGGCTTGAATTGCCCGGGTGCTCGGACAAGCGGGGCTTGATTTAGCGGGGTTTTACTGTATGTTCCTTAATTCAATTTAGTAGCATAATCCTGGGAAACCAAAATCCAGACTTTAAAAATATGTGTTGAGGCAGATTTAATCCCCCCCCTCCTTTAATTTTTTTGGGAGGTATTTTCTGATCCCAATGAGGATTTCAATCTATTGCAGACATATAAAAACATGACATGTCCATAGGAGTTTGTGGGTGAAGAATTGAGGGTTTTCTACAATACATAAATCTCCTGAGACTGAAAACACATGTTCACCCAAGGTGAAAGTCTTATTTGAATAGCTATCTGCTCTCTTTGTTTGCAAAAATGTAATGCAAAGGATTTGTTCAGACAATTTTTGTCCAAGTGTTTTTCATCTGTATCCCTGTAAATAGCACATGGCTGAACTTAAGGGACGTTGTTTGTAACTCTTTACATTGCCACTTTAAAATGCCTACTTTGAAGATCTAGTTATGTGTGAGTTCTGCAACAAAATGTTACTCTTAAGGTCTAAAATGTCCCATCTTCCTGGGCAAGGGTTAAGAAAGGCTTTTAAAAGATGTGATGTAGTGGGGGTAAATGCAGATTATTATTCTAAAAGTGGTTGCCCAAGCAGTAGTGGATGAATTGTCAGAAATATTGCAAAACTCAGCCTAATGAAATCATCATGATTTGCAGAATTGCTTGTGCTCATAGAATCAAAGTTAATCATATATCACTTGCACAAAATAGGAAAAAGTGTTTCTGTAAGCAGCAGCTTTGTATTTGCCATAGGAGATCATTACATACAAGCATTCCTGAGATTCTGGGGAAATTAATAAAAGCCCCTGGTGGTGCAATAGGTTAAACCCTTGTGCTAGGACTGCCAACCGACAGGTTGGCAGTTTGAATCCAGGGAGAGCAATGTGAGCTTCCTCTGTCAGCTCCAGCTTCCCATGCGGGGACATGAGAGAAGCTTCCCACAAGGATAGTAAAATATCAAAACATCTGTGTGTCCCCTGGGAAGTAAATAAGAAGCAACACTCTGAAAACTGAGGAGTTCCAGACATGAATCAATCAGGGGCAGCCAACAACTTTGAACAAAGGATTCCCCCAGGCAGGAAGAAGCCAGGAGAT
>NC_085841.1:317830901-317853401 GCF_035594765.1 Anolis carolinensis
TGCAGAGCACCAATAACCATACACAGAGGCCAGAATCTATCTAATATCTTTATTGTAGGAATATATAAAGTTAATAAAAACAAGTGTAGAAAATAGTCCAGAATTAGACCTTTCAGGAAAGGTCAGAATTAGTCCAAAAAAGCAATGTCCAATAAGAAATATTAAGGTCCAAAGTTGTAATCCAATAACCGAAACACTCACTTTGCCAAGCAAAGTGAGGGGAGATGACAAGGTCCTTTAGTCCATGAAACTTGAGCGAGGCTAGGAAATAACTTGATACTTGAAACAAGGCTTGAACGTGGAACAAGGTAACTAAGAACAAGAACAAGGTCCGTGGAATAACTTGATAAATCCGTGGAACAAGGCAAGGATTGATCCTGGGAAACAAGGCAAAGTCCGTAGATAAACAAAGGCTGGGAAGCAAGGCGAAGGCTGGATAGCAAGGCAAGGCTTGAGCAGGAGCGAGGCTTGAACCGGAGCGCGCTGTCCAGACACAACTCGCTCCGTAGGCTGACGAATTGACTCCGCGAAGTTACTACGCGGGTAAAACACCTAAATAGAGTCTAGCTTCCCGCCGAAGCAGTTCTCTGGGAATCAGAACCGAAAGCTAACTCTGAGACCAGATGTGAGACTCCCCAAAGATTCTCACGAAAAGCAGTCTTGATTGGCCACATTCTTAGCTGCAATCCTCGCACTCCTGCGCGAAGCTGAATCCAAACTTCTCTGTTGTTTACAAAACTCCCGGCGCAAGAATACGGGAGAAGTAGGCTCTGGGCTTGTTTGACATACTTCTGGGAGACAACTTTCTTGCAGGTGCAAGGTTCCCAGATCTGCCTGGGAAAGATCTGGCTGAGAGGAATCCAGTTCAGACTGGGAAGGTAAAAAACCCAAGTTTTCATCTTCATCAGGAATTACAATGTCCTGAGCAGGACTACAAGGCCCATGAGTCATCACACTATCCCCCTCCTCAAGGCCCCTCCCAAACTGGGGCCCTCTCCCCGAGGCGCGAGGTCGCGGCTTGGCGGGATAGGTCTGATGAAAGCGACGGGTTAGATCAGGAGCATGGACTGTGGAGGCGTCTTCCCAAGAGCGTTCTTCAGGGCCAAAACCCACCCAGTCAATGAGATATTGTAGGCGGCGGCGGTGAAAGCGAGAATCCAAAATGTCCTCAACCTCGAACTCCTCCTCCCCATTCATCAAAACAGGAGGGGGGGCCGGTTGGTCTGTATCAGGACGCACACCATCCGCCGGAAGGAGCAGGGAACGGTGAAACACTGGGTGAATGCGCATTGAACGCGGAAGTTGGAGTTTGAAAGTCACGGGGTTTAATTGCGCCACCACTGGATAGGGGCCAATGAAACGGGCATCTAACTTCCGGCAAGGGCGGTGGGAGGGCAGAAAGCGAGTGGACAGGAAAACCCGATCTCCTACCTTGATTTCGGGGCCCGGCTGGCGATGTTTGTCAGCGTGGCGTTTATAGTCCTCCTTGGCTTGGTCCAGTTGCTGGAGCAAAAGTTGTTGCACCGCTGTGAGTTCCTGCAGCCAATCCTCTGCTGCGGGAACTTCTGAAGTTTCAATGACAGGGGGGAAGAAACGTGGATGGAAGCCGTAGTTTGCAAAGAACGGCGTTTCTTTTGTAGAAGCTTGAACTCCATTGTTGTAGGCAAACTCAGACAGTGGTAACAGAGAAGCCCAATTGTCCTGTTGGTAGTTTACATAACAGCGAAGATACTGCTCCAAAGTGGCATTGGTGCGCTCCGTTTGCCCATCTGTTTGGGGATGATGAGCTGAAGATAAGCGAGAGTCTATGCCCAATAGTTTTTGTAGTGCCTTCCAAAAACGAGAGGTGAATTGAGATCCACGGTCTGTGACTAAACTCTTGGGCAATCCATGTAGTCTGAAAACATGTTGAAGAAATAGATCCGCAGTTTCTTTGGCCGTGGGGAGGCCTTCACAGGGAATGAAATGGGCTAACTTGGTGAAAAGGTCCACCACCACCAAGATCGTGGTGAATCCACAGGAAGGTGGTAGGTCAGTGATGAAATCCGCGGAAATTATTTCCCATGGGCGAGATGGGGTAGGAAGGGGGTGTAAAAGCCCTGAGGGCTTCTCCCTTCGTATCTTGGAGCGCTGGCATACTGGGCAGGTGTTGACATATTTTTCCACATCCTTGCGGATCTTGGGCCACCAAAAATCCCTTAGGATCAAATGCATAGTTTTAAATAGTCCGAAGTGTCCTGCTGGTTTGCAGTCATGACACAGACGAAGCGCTTTCTCCCTGCCCGGTCCGGGTGGGATATAAACATGATTTCTATAGCAGAGCAGCCCATCTTTAAGCGAAAAGGGGAAATGCAGACCTTGGCGAAGTTGGTCCTGCGCCCAGGCATCTGCTTGCTGACTAGCCCTGATTTCTTGAGCACAGATGGGTCCTGGAGTAGGGGAAGTTGAACCAATGGGAATGGATTTGGTGTTCCCCACCGTGAGCGTGGCAAAGTTCTCAGGTTGTAGCAGTTGGGATTCAAAGGTCTCCTTGCGTCCTGCAGCGTATTCCGGTTTACGTGACAGGGCGTCTGCTTGCTTGGTTTGGGCTGGGGTCACATAATGGATCTGGAAGTTGAAACGTTCAAAGAATAAAGCCCAACGTTGCTGCCTCTGATTTAGTTTGCGGGCAGTTCTTAGATGTTCTAGATTACGATGATCAGTGTGGACTTCAATGGGAAATTTGGCCCCTTCTAGCCAATGTCTCCAAGTTTCAAAGGCTGCCTTTATGGCCAGTAGTTCTTTTTCCCAAATGGTGTAATTCCTCTCTGGTGTGGTTAGTTGACGAGAATAAAAGGCACAGGGGTGGAGGTGATCTCCCACCGGTTGTAAGAGTACAGCCCCAATTGCCACATCAGAGGCGTCCGCTTGCACCACAAAAGGGGTTCCAGGATTTGGGTGCTGTAGAATTGGCTGGGAGGTGAATAGTTTCTTTAGTTGCTGGAACCCTTTCTCTGCTTGATCAGTCCAGCGGAAAGGCTGCTTTCCACGGATGCAGCTAGTGATGGGGTCGGACCAGCGGGCAAAATCTGGAATGAACTTGCGGTAGTAGTTCGCGAACCCCAAGAAACGCTGCACCTCTTTCTTGTTAGTTGGCGCCCGCCATTCCAATACTGCTGAAACTTTGGCTGGATCCATGGAAAGCCCTAGAGGCGAGATGCGGTAACCAAGGAAATCTACCTCTTGTAGATCAAAAGCGCATTTTTCCAGCTTGGCATAAAGTCCATGATCCCGCAATCGTTGTAACACCATTTTGACGTGGTTCTCATGTTCTGATTGTGATCTGGAAAACACCAAAAAATCGTCCAGGTAGATTATCAAGAACCTGTCTAGATAGTCCTGAAAAATGTCATTGACAAAATGCTGGAACGTTGCGGGGGCTCCGCATAAACCGAAATTCATAACTCGGGACTCAAATAATCCGAATTTGGTCTGGAAGGCGGTCTTCCACTCGTCCCCTTCCCTGATGCGAACTAAGTTGTAAGCCCCCCGAAGATCCAGCTTGGTGTAAACCTTGGCTCCTCGAAGCCGATCCAGTAGATCCGAGATTAAAGGCAGGGGATAGCTGTTCCGCTTGGTGATATTGTTCAATGCTCTGTAGTCCACCACCAAGCGTAGTTCCCCTGACTTCTTCTTCACAAACATCACTGGGGAGGCGGCTGGGGATTGAGAGGGTCTGATGAATCCCTTGCGAAGGTTTGTCTCTAGGAATTCCCTGAGAGCTTCTTGCTCTGGTTCAGTCAGGGAGTAGAGATGCCCTCGCGGGATCGGGGCCCCCTCCACCAAGTCAATGGCACAGTCATAAGGTCTATGTGGGGGTAATTTTTCGGCTTCTTTCTCATTGAATACATCCCAATACTCGGAGTACTTCTTTGGCAAGGTGATGATGGGCTCGGTGTCTGTGGCATGGCATACCTTGGCTACGAGGCAATGGTTTTGGCAGTACGGTGAAGCAAACTGCAGTTCTCTGTTGGACCAGGAGATGTTAGGGTCGTGGAGAGTCAGCCATGGAATTCCTAAAATCACAGGGAAATGGGGAACCTCGGTAACAAAGAAGGAAATCTCTTCCATATGTTCCCTTATCCACATCCTGGTGGGTTCCGACCACTGACTTACGGGGCCCGTCTTGAGGGGACGGCCGTCTATGGCTTGCACCACACGGGCATTCTTGAAATCATGATATTGTAATCCCAGAGAGTCGGCATACTCTCTATCGATGAAATTGTTGGTAGCTCCAGAGTCTATCATGGCGTGGATCATGACGGGTCCCCTTTTTGCTGACCATAATGTGACCACGAGAAGGAACAGGACCCCGGTTGGTGGCTCTTGGATGGATTTTTTGACCGGGTTGGCGAGCCCCTCTACACCCGGTCGTTGGCTTCCCCCGCCGGCTGTGTGCCAGTCGGCTCAGACGCCTTCGTCTCCGTGGAGGACGCCGCCGCAAGACGGGCGGCAGGCTTCCCTTTGGCTGGGCACTCTCTGGCGAAGTGGCCCCCGTTCCCGCAGTACCAGCAGAGGTTTAAGCGTTGACGACGGGCCTTCTCGGCGGCATCTAGTCTGGGACGCACATTGCCCAACTGCATCGGCACCTCCTCGCCTCCTCTGGGGTATGGGGTTGGCGGTGGGGGTCTCCACACCGGACGTGGCTGAACGCTGGCGGGAGCGGGGGGTTTTGCCCCGGCTCTACTGCCCTGGCCTCGAACCCACTGTTTCCTGTTGGCAATCATGACTTCAGCCCGTAAACATTGATCAATGAGTGCCTCGAGGGTCTGGGGAGGATCCACCTTGGAGATTTCTTCCAGCATTTCAATGTTGAGACCCTCCCGGAATTGTCCCCTGAGGGCTACATCGTTCCAGCCGGTGTTGTGGGCCAGCACTCGGAACTCGGCTATATACTGAGACATAGGTCTGTCTCCTTGGAAAAGGCGACGGAGTTTGTGACCGGCTGCCTCCAAATTGTCCTCGATTCCCCAAGTCTCCTTGAGGTGGTCCAAGAAGTGTTGCGCTGATCTTAGGTGTGGAGAGGCTTGGTCGAACAGTGCCGTCGCCCAGCTGGCCGCTGGCCCGTCTAGAAGACTGTAAACCCATGCCACTTTGATGTCTTCTTGGGGAAACTCGGCAGCACGGGCCTCCAGATAAGCTTGACATTGGCGACGGAAGACATGAACCTTAGAAGCTTCTCCAGTAAACTTGGTTGGCAACGCCATGGCCGGAAGACGAACTCCGCGTTCCTTCAAACCCCTTATTTCTCCATCCTGTGCATTGAGCTTATCACGGATTCGGTCCACCTCTTCCTTGTCGATGGTGTAGGTAATCGGCTGGCCGCTCGGCCCAGGTACGGTTCCGGTAGACATTCTGGCCGAGGTTAATTGGTGCTTAGGGTGGCGGAGTCAAACTGTCACGACCCAGGCTGCAGAGCACCAATAACCATACACAGAGGCCAGAATCTATCTAATATCTTTATTGTAGGAATATATAAAGTTAATAAAAACAAGTGTAGAAAATAGTCCAGAATTAGACCTTTCAGGAAAGGTCAGAATTAGTCCAAAAAAGCAATGTCCAATAAGAAATATTAAGGTCCAAAGTTGTAATCCAATAACCGAAACACTCACTTTGCCAAGCAAAGTGAGGGGAGATGACAAGGTCCTTTAGTCCATGAAACTTGAGCGAGGCTAGGAAATAACTTGATACTTGAAACAAGGCTTGAACGTGGAACAAGGTAACTAAGAACAAGAACAAGGTCCGTGGAATAACTTGATAAATCCGTGGAACAAGGCAAGGATTGATCCTGGGAAACAAGGCAAAGTCCGTAGATAAACAAAGGCTGGGAAGCAAGGCGAAGGCTGGATAGCAAGGCAAGGCTTGAGCAGGAGCGAGGCTTGAACCGGAGCGCGCTGTCCAGACACAACTCGCTCCGTAGGCTGACGAATTGACTCCGCGAAGTTACTACGCGGGTAAAACACCTAAATAGAGTCTAGCTTCCCGCCGAAGCAGTTCTCTGGGAATCAGAACCGAAAGCTAACTCTGAGACCAGATGTGAGACTCCCCAAAGATTCTCACGAAAAGCAGTCTTGATTGGCCACATTCTTAGCTGCAATCCTCGCACTCCTGCGCGAAGCTGAATCCAAACTTCTCTGTTGTTTACAAAACTCCCGGCGCAAGAATACGGGAGAAGTAGGCTCTGGGCTTGTTTGACATACTTCTGGGAGACAACTTTCTTGCAGGTGCAAGGTTCCCAGATCTGCCTGGGAAAGATCTGGCTGAGAGGAATCCAGTTCAGACTGGGAAGGTAAAAAACCCAAGTTTTCATCTTCATCAGGAATTACAATGTCCTGAGCAGGACTACAAGGCCCATGAGTCATCACATCTATCCACTTTAAACCTGGTTGCTGTTTCCTGCAGAATTCTGGGATTTGTAATTTAGCAAGGGGCCTTTAAACTGTTCAACCAGAGGTCTTGAGCCTCACAAAATTACATACCTCAGAATTCTGCAGAAAGCAGCAACCACATTTAAAGTGGATAAATGCTCTAGTGTGGTTAAGTCCTTAAAGAGATCTGAGAACTGCTGCTGTCAAGTATTGATGGGGCTGAGGGGTAGGGTACATTTCCAGCATCTTTTATAACTTCACTCATTCCCTTTTCAATGGGTTGGTGAAAAAGAGGGTTTTTTCAAAATTCAAAAAGAGTATTTTTCTCTCCTAGCCACCATCCCCCCAAAATTAATTAATATAGAAATACAGCATGAATTTAAACATCATTAGAACCAATTTTATTAAACTACAATTCCTTTTCATTACAAAGAGAACCAATCTAAGTTTTAAACTTTGAAGGAAAAAAAAAACATAATGTAGTAACACTTCACTTCTTCACTAACTTTATTATCCTTGGAAAAAAGCCAAGAAAAAGGTGAGTGATAAGGAGCTTAGTGAAAAATGTCAGAAAGGGAAAGAAATTTTAGGAACATCACCGAGGTCATTTGCAATTTATGCCAGTTCTCATCATCAGGGGAAAAAAAGAATACTTCCCAACACATTCCTGTGAGCTGTTGGTGGTGTGGTACAAACTGATTAATTATACTGTAATTCCAAATTCTTCTGTTGACCTAAATGCAATGAATTTTCTTTCCTTTTCTCGTGTGAGAAAAGAAATTGAGTTGGCGCTTAGTTCTGACTATCTTCTAGATATACATGTGAGAGGAGCTATGATTACTTCCCTAGTCTCTCCCCACCCCACCTCCTTTCCTTTACTATGGGTATAACTTTAAAATCTGTTGCAATTATAACATAGAAATTACTGAAACGTATTACAGTTTCCTTGTCTTCCTGAAGGATGGGCTGTGAATAAGTTTTACACAAATGCATATACAGACCCCTCATAGAAACTATAAGCCACCTTGGGTCCCAGTCTAGGAGAAAGACTGCATGATGGTTCCATTAATGACCAAGTGTTTTGTCCATTAAATGACCAAGTGTTTCTTGATGTTATATTTAACAAACGTAAAAATGAAATAGTTTTTAGAATTACTTTTAACAATGTTAACAATTAAGAACTTACTTAATGATTCTTTTCTTTGGCTTTTATACTGGAGTGTAAGAATTTTACAGCTGCAATGCTGAAACAAGTAAAACTACAGAAATAAAACAAAGCAACAGCACAACCAACTTTAGTGCTGTTTTCCAATAGTTGCTATATAGCGGTAGGCTATTTTTTCAACTTCAACAATATTATTTACTTTGTAAGACACACAGTTTTAAAAGTGAGGATGAAGACAGTGAAATTGTCAAAAAAAATGTATACTTAACTCAGTCATAAATCAAAATGGAGACTGTAGCCTAGAAATTAGAAGAAGACTAGAACTTTGAAAGACCCCTATGAAGGATCTAGATACAATTCTCATTAAGTCCCAATGTCAGGATTGCGCATACTATTATATTTCCAATATTTATTTATGATTATAAAAAATGGACAATGAAGAAAGTTGAGGGGAAGAGAAGCAATTCATTTGATTGAGGAGAGTTTTATGAATACCACGGCCTGCCAAAATGACCAGATCAAGTTTTCCTATATGCCAATATGACTAAACTGAGGTTATCATACTTTGGCCATGTTCCGTCCCCCAGGACGATGGTTTGCCTTACTTATTGGTCGTTTGTTTGTTTTCCCTCCTTTGCATTTTGTTTGAGCCTCTGGCTGCAAAAGCCTAGGAAAAGTGGCTTGGAATCTGCAATAGCTGGCTGCAGTTTTCTTTGCAGTGATTGGTCAAAGAGTGCAACATCTTAGGACCGCCCTTTTTACCAGGGTCTAGTCTCCATTTTGGAGCTTCATTCTGGCTATTGTCTTCCAACGTGCTGGAGCTGTGCAAGGCTAACTGGGACAAATCATCCTCAAAACCAGGCCAATCTAAGCCTATCCAAATTAGATAAGTATTGAATTATATTGATCTGGAATAAGAAATCTAGTTAGAGGAGCAGGGTTATTCTGTCGCTTCTAGAACTAATCTTTGCTGTAAAGATAGGGAAGGAAAGAGTTTCTCCTTCTAATATAGGCAGCGTGATTAGGGTATAGTGGTTTTATAATCACCTTTGCTTTCTGGAACCAGGGATAATTCTGTACCTAAAACCTATAGAAATTTGTTTCATTTTCTGCAACTTTAAGATCTGTGCCAGGTTTACAACCTTGTATGAATAAACATCCTTTTTTGAAGTTATCCAGACTCAGTCGTTCAATATCTATAGGACAGCTTATAGGGATTTGCAGTTCGCCCGGATAAAGGACAGCACGTTTCAGTTTTATAGTTTTTTATTGTCCGGCGGACGGCACAGTTTTGAGGTAGATCAGCGGTTTTTCCCGCTTGAGCTAGCTTGCACGGCTTATAGTTTTTTATAGTTTAGGAAGTTTTAGTATAGGCTGCGGCTTTTCCGCCTGAGCTCAGTCTGCATACCTAAAGACTCTACCAGCGTCTGAGGCAGTGGAGCCCGCTCTCAGACCTGAAGGAGTCAAATAGTGGGGCTCTATTTCCTTGCTATTTGGCTCGCGTGTGCGCACGTGGCCCAGTGGCTTTCTGGGTTTGCACAGGCTGTGCAGTTCCCAGCAACGTCCAGGGCTCCCTCGGCGGTAGACCTCGAGCCGCGGAGCACCAGCGACAGTTCTTTGGCTGGCTCTGAGGCGTGAAGCCCACCAGAACCAGGCTAGAACCTGGACAGGCCTGGCAACGCTGCTGCGAGTTCGGCCGGAGCACTCGGCCGGCTTCGACCTGCCTCATCGTCCTGCGGTGGTGACCTGCCTCATCGTCCTGCGGTGGTGACCTGCCTCATCGCCTGGCGGTGGTGACCTGCCTCATCGTCCTGCGGTGGTGACCTGCCTCATCGTCCTGCGGTAGTGACCTGCCTCATCGTCCTGCGGTGGTGACCTGCCTCATTGACCTGCGGTGGTGACCTCCCTTCACAGCGGGGAGGAGGCGTCTCTTCTCTCCTCCTTTCCAAAGCCAGCCTCGGTGCTCCTTCAGCGGCAGGCCTCGAGCCGCGGAGCACAAGGTGCTTGAAAATTTGGCGAAGTCGCCATTTTGGCAGTTTACGTCACTCGGGCAAGGGAGGTATCAAGTGGCAAGTTGCTGTCAGTTGGCATTTTGCAGCTTGCCTACCAAAGTTTGGCGCCAAAGGTCACAATCTTTGTAAAGTATAGTTACTTAGTGATATATATTGCTATGGTTAAGTGCTGTGAATTGTATTATATATTGAATTTGCTTTTATTGTAAATTTACTTGCAGGTATATTGCATTTGCCTTTGTTGTAAATTTACTTGCTACTAAGAATATATAATGTCTATGCAATTTCAAGATGATACAGATGGTATATCTCCTCCTGAGGCTGAAAGTAGGAATGAAAGGCCCCAAAGGATAAAGCACCCTTCAGCCAAGATGCTAGCCCATCTAATAGATGAAAAGGAGCTCCTCCATGTGAGGTTAGGTTCGGCATGGGAGCGCATCACAACATTGATGGGCAGAATAGAGAGCTTGGGTATTACAAGGGTGCCATCCATATTACAGACAGACCTCGAAGAGACCTTCGGTCTTTGGAGGGGTTTAGTGTCTAAGATAGTCCAGGTCCTCGAGCGCATTAACGCCAAGGATTCAGAGTTAGAAATAGTGAGTGTTTTAGCTGACACTAATGAGAAAGAAAATAGGGTGAGGGCAATCCTAGCTTCCTTATGCAGCCATGAGACCAATCTTTTAAAATCACCTGCTGTGGCACTTAGTCTTAAGTCCAACCGGTCTAGCCAGGTATCTAAACTAAGGGAGCGTGCATCGTCTAAACACAGCCACTCTAGCAAGTCTTCTGCTGCTGGGAGTGCCATCTCTTCCCTAGCTGCCTTGCACATTAAGGAGGCTGCACGTCTAGAGCTAAAGAGCAAGGTAGCGGGGGCAGAGGCTGATGCTAAGGCAGCTGATCTCACCCTTCCCTTTAAAGAAGAAGAGCAACGACTGCAAATAGAACAGGCCCGTAGACAAAGCGAAATGCAAATGGAACAGGCCCAAAGGCAAGGTGAAATAGAAATGCTTAGAATAAGGATGGATGCTACTGCCAAAAAGGTAAGGGCTGAGACTTTGGCCAAGGCCCTAATTGAGCCACTCACAGAAGAAAATGTAAGCCAGTTACCAATACAGGATCCTTCTGCCAAAGTGTTTGCGCACCTTGGCAGCATGAACAGCCAGTTTTCGGATGAGGAACAGGAAGACTTCTCTCCTTACCCAGAGCAGGGCCCCAAAGTCACTTTTGAGTTTCCTGCAGAGCAGAGCGTCATAGCGGGGAGCTCACCCTTGCTCGAGCTACCTGTGCCTCCTGCTAAAACCCTAGGTCAGTCAATCAGGGCCTCAAGGCCGAGTGCTAGTTGGCCCCTACAGACAGCTGCACAGGGAGCCACCGATTCGTCAGTGGTCGATGTCATCCCTCCAAGAGGCCAAAGGTTGACGCAAGGTGCACGGTGGGAGTCCACTCCACAACAGCAAACTCCTCAATTGTTCCCTTCGACGCCAGAGTCCCAGCTTGTCTCCATCATCAGAAGCCCCAGAAGAGATCTTAAGGACAAGGGTGTCGAAAAGTTTTCGGACAAGCCTGAGGAATTTCTTCTCTGGAAGGCCACCTTCCAGAGAGCAATCAGAGACTTAAAGTTATTACCTGAGGAAGAACTGACTCTTCTGGCTGCATGGTTGGGCCCAGCCTCATCCTCACAAGTTAAGAAGATCTACGCAGCCCACGTAGCCGATCCCGACAAAGCCCTGGAAAAGGCCTGGGCCAGGTTGCAGCAGAGGTATGGGGCCAGCACAGAGATTGAAGCATCTCTTATGGACAAGCTCCAAAGGTTCCCAGCTTTGAAACTCAAAGACTTCAAACTCTTGTGGGACCTCAGCGATCTCCTTACGGAATTAGAGTCGGCCAAGGAGAATCCAGAACTGCCCGGTTTGAAGTGCCTCGATCAGCACCTGTCCCAGAGGCAGATCTTGACCAAGCTGCCCTTCACTTTGCAAGAACGCTGGGGACAGGAGGTCTTCAACTACAAGGAGGCCCACTCCCAGGCATACCCTCCATTTTCTCATTTGGTCCAGTTCATCACCAGGGCGGCCAGAGAAAGGAATGATCCGCAGACGGGCCTCCCCACCTTATACCAAGGGACCCAGCCAGAGAAGGCACCTAAAGTGGAGAAAAAACCATCCAGAGAGGCCAAAAGACCGGTTAGTGTTAAGGCTGTTGAAACTCAGCACAGGGCCAACGAATCCAAGTCAGAGGTGAAGGAGGTGCTCTGCCCCATTCACCAAAAGCCTCACAGTTTGGCCAACTGCCGGGAATTTGGCAAGAAGCCTTATAAAGAAAGACAACAGATTGTACAGAAGCTGGGCATATGTTTTAGGTGCTGTGGAGCAACTCCTCACTTTGCATCCAACTGCAAAGAGGACGTCAAATGCGCAAGGTGTAACAGCCTTAAGCATTGCACCGCGATGCACAACTCTGACGCTGTCTCCCGCGCCAAAGGGGACACGTCTTCCAAAGAAGGGTCATCTACTGAAGCCACCAACATGCAGACCGCGTCACGGATGCAGGAGGATGCTCCATCGGTCGCCTGTACTGAACTATGCTCTGACGTGCACCAGTTCAGAGTCTGCCATCCCATCTGCCTAGCAGATGTATATCCAGCCAGAAGACCTTGGCTTAAAAAGAGACTTTACGTGGCTTTGGATTCACAAAGCGACGCCTCCCTGGCGACTCCAGAGTTTTTCCAACTGTTTGACATAAAAACCCAGACGGTCGACTACACCATGTCCACCTGTGTAGGGAAGAAGAAGTTGCAGGGTCGCATAGCATCCGGCTTTGTTGTCTCCTCTTGTGACCAGAAGAGACTGTTCGAGTTACCAGACCTCATTGAGTGTTCCTCTATTCCCCGGAACAAAAGGCAGATTGTCACCAGAGAAGTCGTGGAAGCCCATCCTCACTTGCGAAGGCTGAAGAACGCCTTACCTGCTTTCCGTCCAGATGTGGACATTGCCCTTCTGCTTGGTGCGGACTGTCCGAACTTGTTCTATGTGAACGACCAAGTTAAGGGACCTCCAGGTGCACCTATCGCACAACAATTGCCATTAGGCTGGACAGTCATAGGCCCAGTGTGCATAAACAAGATGCACCCACCATCGTCGTTGGACTCCAATCAAGCACAGGTGCTTAAAGGTGGACGTCCTACACTTGTGCGCAGTTGCCTAAGTCACATCTCAGTCTACTGCCAAGCAATAACTCCAGAGTATTCCTCCATCTTCAAAGTCTCTGAGAGAGACGAAGCCACAGCGCTCTCGAAAGATGAGCAAAGGTTTTCGGACATTATGAATGCTCAAGTCTCACGAAGTGCAGAGGTGAAAGCCTGCAAATCAACCACAGAAATCAAGATGGGCCAAAGATCTTGCCTGGAACCACACCGTTTTGAATGTTTTTCGGAGTGGCACAGTCTTCTTAGAGCAGTTGCTAGGCTTATACATCGTTTAGCTTGCAAAGATAGTGAGTCTTTACAGGTCCAGGATATGATAAAGGCTAAGAGCGTCATATTCAAGTCAGTACAGAGATCTGCTTTCAAGCAGGAAATAGCTAGGCTAGAGCAAGGGCTCAACATCCCTAATCAAAGTCTTCTAAATGAGTTAAACCCATTTCTAGACAAAGAGGGTATTTTGAGAGTTGGAGGAAGGTTAGCCAAAGCTAAACTCAAGGCGTGCATAAAAAACCCCATCATCATACCCCCTAATAGTCACACTGCATTGCTGCTCGTTCGGCATCACCATGAAAGGATCCATCATCAGGGTAGAACTCTAACTGAGGCAGCCCTTAGAAATGAAAGTCTGTGGGTAGTTAATGCCAAAAGGTTGGTCAACAGTTGTATTTTCAAATGTGTCAAATGTCGGCGACTCAGACGAAACTGTCAAAGTCAGTTGATGGCAGAACTACCTCAGGACAGGACTTTGACAGACCCCCCCTTTTCCCATGTGGGAATCGGCATTAAAAAGGTTCATAGCCCTCAGAGGGCCAATTAAGTCAATTCGGTCGGACTGTGGCACCAATTTTGTAGGTGCGACCAAAGAACTCAATTGTGTGTCTAGGCTGGGGAGAGACCCAAAGGTTCAGAACTTTACGAATACTGAACAAATTATGTGGACTTTCAATGTTCCTCACGCCTCCCACATGGGTGGTGTTTGGGAGAGGATGATTGGTATTAGTCGCAAAATCCTTAATGCCATGCTTTTGAGTCATAGGTCATTGACGCATGATGTTTTGGTGACACTTATGGCGGAAGTTACCGCAATTATCAACAACCGGCCGCTGGTTCCCCTTACCAGTGACCCTGAGAACTTACAACCACTGACTCCTGCACTTATTTTGACACAAAAGGTGCCAGGATGGAAGGACATCATGTTGCCAGTTCCGGACGGAACTCACCGTGCCCTGTGGAAACAGGTGCAGTCCTTGGCCAACCACTTTTGGAAAAGGTGGAAAGCTGAGTACTTAAGCCAGCTTCAAGCTAGAAGAATCTGGCAAAGCCCACAGGACAACATTGAGGTTAACAACGTTGTGTTGTTAAAGGACAAAGACTTGCCCCGCCATGCATGGCCCATGGGCATTGTATTAAAGACCTTTCCTTGCCCGGACGGTAAGGTCAGGAAAGTTCAATTAAAGACTTGCAACAGAGGCAAAGTGTCCATTTTGGACAGACCAATTAGTGACCTCGTGTTGCTTATTGGAGATGTTTAAAGTTCTAGTGTTTGTATTGTTGTGTATACAAAGGTGTTTGTATGTTTTTGATTGGTAAATTCCCACATCCTGGGAATTTAGCGGGGAGTGTTCCGTCCCCCAGGACGATGGTTTGCCTTACTTATTGGTCGTTTGTTTGTTTTCCCTCCTTTGCATTTTGTTTGAGCCTCTGGCTGCAAAAGCCTAGGAAAAGTGGCTTGGAATCTGCAATAGCTGGCTGCAGTTTTCTTTGCAGTGATTGGTCAAAGAGTGCAACATCTTAGGACCGCCCTTTTTACCAGGGTCTAGTCTCCATTTTGGAGCTTCATTCTGGCTATTGTCTTCCAACGTGCTGGAGCTGTGCAAGGCTAACTGGGACAAATCATCCTCAAAACCAGGCCAATCTAAGCCTATCCAAATTAGATAAGTATTGAATTATATTGATCTGGAATAAGAAATCTAGTTAGAGGAGCAGGGTTATTCTGTCGCTTCTAGAACTAATCTTTGCTGTAAAGATAGGGAAGGAAAGAGTTTCTCCTTCTAATATAGGCAGCGTGATTAGGGTATAGTGGTTTTATAATCACCTTTGCTTTCTGGAACCAGGGATAATTCTGTACCTAAAACCTATAGAAATTTGTTTCATTTTCTGCAACTTTAAGATCTGTGCCAGGTTTACAACCTTGTATGAATAAACATCCTTTTTTGAAGTTATCCAGACTCAGTCGTTCAATATCTATAGGACAGCTTATAGGGATTTGCAGTTCGCCCGGATAAAGGACAGCACGTTTCAGTTTTATAGTTTTTTATTGTCCGGCGGACGGCACAGGCCATATCACGACATGAGTTGTTAAAAAAGACTGTGCTTCCTAAAGTAGGAGACGGTAAGAAACGAGTCTGCACTGCCAGATAATCTTGGATAAACAGAAAACCTGGAATCCAATCCTGGGATATGGGTCTGTCTAGAAGGACCTTCAGGTTGGATCTATACTTCCATATAATTCATATTATCAAAGCAGATTATCCAGATTACCCTGTTTCCCCAAAAATAAGACAGTGTCTTATATTAATTTTTGCTCCCAAATATGTGCTAGGTCTTATTTTCAGGGGATGTCTTATTTTTCCATGAAGAAGAATTCACATTTATTGTTGAACAAAAAAAAAAGAATTTTTATTATATACTGTACAGTAGTTGTCATCACAAACCAGCATAACCAGCCAAACTGTGAATCCTAACAAGAATTTCTTGTTACTACCATTATTTCCATGTACAACAATCTATGGTACGTACATTTACTGATCCTGCATGCTCTGGTGTTCTGTTCAGCGGGCATGCTTCCAAACACAAACTTTGCTAGGTCTTACTTTCAGGGGAGGTCTTATATTTAGCAATTCAGCAAAACCTCTACTAGGTCTTATTTTCTGGGGATGTCTTATTTTTGGGAAAACAGGGTATCTGCATTGAGTTGGATTATATGAGACTACAATGCGAAATAACCCAATTCAAAGCAGATAATCTGGTTTTTATATGGCACTGTAGATGGGGCCTCATATTCCAGTTCAAAGCAGATAATCTGGGATCAGATCCTAGGATATAGGACAGTGCAGATCCAGCTCAGATCTCCCTCCAAAGGCTTAAAAGGGGATTATTTGGGGGTAAGCAGAGGTTGTTGTTGTTATATGTTGAGGCCCCTTATCCAGAATATCAAGGCAGATAATCCAGATTATTTGCTTTGAACTGGATTATATGTCTATACTGCCATATAATCCAGGTCAAAACAAATAATCTGGATTTTATATGGCAGTGTAGAAGGGTACTCAGCCTGCACTGCTTTCCTCTTCTACCATAGAAACCTTTGTAGAAATGAATGAATTTTGCATTGAGACTTGAGCCCCATCCCCAAGATATCTCATTATGTTTGTGCAAGTATACTTAAATCTCTCAACATCTGGAATTTATGTGTATAAAGTGTGTATTCTATATGTAGCGTTGGGTCCCATCTACGAGATAGTTCATGATGTATATGCAAGTATAGGCAGTCCCTGAGTTACAAACGACTCATGGTTAAGAACAGGGAGGGGGGTGAGGGTGTGCGACAATAGGAAGTGAGAGAAATCTACTCCTGAAAGAGTTATCATGGGGAGAAAGTCTCTCCACTGAAGCTATCTCACCAATTATTGTTTCTACAAGGAAAGTGCGATGAAATCAGAACAGGGACACAGACAACAAAACAAACACCACTCTTCCTTATGCAATCCAAAACTAAGATATTTGACTGGAGTTGCACTTAAAAATGTTCCTGTTCCAACTTACATACAAATTCAACTTAAGAACAAACCTATAGAACTTATCTTGAGGACTGCCTGTACATGGAAGTATTCTGGTATCTGATATACAGAAAACTTCTGGTCCCAAGCCTTTTTGGATGAGGGAGACTCAACTTGTTTGAGGAGTAAAACTATCACCCCCAATTCCCTCCCTCGGCTCTAAAAATGTGTATATCTTGCATTGAATGTTGGCATTAAATGATTAATATATGTAAACCACCCTGAGTCCCAACGGGAGATAGAGCAGTATATAAATAAAGTTTTGTTGTTGTTGTTGTTGTTGTTGTTAAAAATAGAATGATTTTCAATAAATGTGTGTTAAATAAATATGAAATCTAAACACATCATCATTTGCATGATGCAAATGGAAGTGAATACAAAGCTGCTCAATAACATCAGCCAAAGCGCCTCTCCCATTCATGTGAGTGGAAACAAAGTCCCATTTATCCTGGTGGATTGTTCTGGGTTTAGCCCTTAGAATAGTGGTTCTCGACCTGCGGATCCCCAGGTGTTTTGGGCTACAACTCCCAAAAATCCCAGCCAGTCTACCAACTGTTAGGATTTCTGGGAGCTGAAGACCAAAACATTTGGGGACCCACAGGTTGAGAACCACTGCCTTAGAGCTTCTCCTGCCTGCTCTTATTCCCTATTCAGCCACCTAGGCGGCTTGTTAAATTCTCAGTGTGAATGTGCTTGAATGTTAAGCCTGTGGGTGTACAGGGAATTTCACATATCTCACTCAGTGCCCAGAAAAAGTGGCAATTTTTAAACATTTTACATTTTACCAGTAGCTGCTACATTTCCCACCCTCGACTTATACTCGAGTCAATAAGTTTTCCCAGGGTTTTTTTTGGTAAAATTGTGTGCCTCAGCTTATATTTGGGTCGGCTTATACTTGAGTATATACAATAATAGGTGGCTGACTGAAAATATTTGATCCATCAATTAACCAGAAAACCAACTCTCCATGAACAATCTTGAACTTGAAAATTAAAAAAATACAAATGAAATACATAGGAGGCAGTTAAGGAGAACATTTTAGGGACATTAGGAAAACATGTTTAGGGAGATCAACTCAGTGAACTTCTAAAAGATTGAAGAGAACTGTTGTCCATAAGATGTAATTTCACAATGTGTAGATTTATTCCCTGGAACAACTTTAAATGGGAGGTTGTAAAGAATACATTTTTGAAGATAATTTGTTTGTGAGCTTTAAAAAATTCTTAGTGATTTCATTTTAGAGGTGCCAAATTTATCTTGCTCTGTAACACTAATTTCCTGATTTCTTCTTTCAATGTAGGAAGAAGTAAAAGGATATTTTTTACATTAGGGAAGTATACTTTTTGTCACCCAGGAAATTTCTGTGCTGGGACTTTAAAATGAGTATATAATGAGCTAAACAAATTATTGGTCCCACCCATCAAACCAATGAAACTGACTTACTAGGTTCCTAATGATTCAATGGGTCTACTCTATTTGGGACTATCAATTAGACAAAGTCCCCTAAATTTTATCACATGCAAATTATTTGTATCCCATCTATCCAAAATATAATTTATAGAGTTTAATATTCAGAGAAATAGATGCCACCAAGCAATGTTGCATGTAATCTGAAACATGATGGGATAGGAGGCATGGGTTTGAATGACACAATTTAAAAAAATCAGATTGTATCAGGATTCATGTACCCATTCTTGATAACATTGGAAACAAACCTAAGCAACTGTTCTCAGTTCTTATTCAACAGAATGTAGGCCTGCAAATGAGGAAAAAACCTGGAAAACACTCTCCACAGGCAACAGGACCTCCCTAGAAGATTATAATGAAGTAGGGGCAAATGTTTCTTGAGATAATGAAATTACCAGAGCTTCATAAACTAATGTAGTAGTAGTTTATTCAATGCTTAGACCATAGGTCTTTCACATATAGGACAAACAAATACATACATAAAACATATCATTAAATACTATATAAATCATTAAAATGCACCCTTAAAATACTACATAAAATACTATTTGAACTAGTTTTTGCATAGTTAAAAACCAAGTAAAATTCATTCTTGAGCAAGAAACACTTTGGATACTGACAGCCACACAATGATTACGTAAAAGCATCCCCAAACAATCAACTGTAATATCAGAAATTAATCTTACATGGATTTTCAATGCTGCCAGTGCAAAAAGAGACACTTTGTGAGTAATCACAAGGTTAATGTCAGCCAAGAGGGAGAAAATCTTTTCTGAGACCATGTTGGATTGCAGACCAATGGCAACATCTTTAGCATCTTTATGTATTAAGCTAATATAGATTCATAGGCATTGCATTATACATATGTGCAAAAGATACAGTAAAGCAATCTGTCTCTTAAAGGAAACTTCAGATAAAGTGTGTAATAGTGATCAAGTTCTCAGTTCATTAATGTGTAAACCCTGGAAGCCAGGCTGTTGCTGCTCAGGACTGAAAAAAAGGGCATCTCAGCTTAAAGCTATTGCTCCAAGCAACAGTGATCACAACAGATGCAATGTGTACTCCATTACTGCAGATTTGCTCCTCTAAGGAGTGTGCATTCTAAAGCTTGGAGCTACAGTACTTTAATTTCCAGATTGAGGAATCATTTGCTCAGGCTGCCACAAGTTTACAAAGATTTATTTTTAGCTTCAGCCCTTAGTCAATTCACCATTGTATTCAAGTAGCAACCTGGGCCATGCACAGTCTCTCTTGATTCACTTGCATTAGAGGAATAAAGTTAAGTGGCATCAGCAAACTGATGAGGTGTGTCTGTGTGTATGTTCCTTCAAGTTGCCTGTCAACTCATGGTGACCCCATGAATTACAGTGCTACAATGGTCCTTGCAAGCAAATTTCCTACATATGGGGCATGTCTGAAGGCTTTCTTACCTGCTGCTCTATTGCAGAAGTAACAGTGGGGTTGGGGGTAGCTTATTCTGTTGAATGGTGCCAACATACGTTAGCAGACATATGTCTTTGGTTAGCAGACCTTCTGCCAGTTCTGAGCTGGTGAAAAAACCTGGCTCCCACCCCACTTCTTTCAGTATGGAAATATAGTTCCACTGATGTTACTACTACACTCTAACCAAGCTGGGCTTCCAGTGATGTACCATGCTGCCTGCCCAGGACATCTCCCATTAGAAGATATGTTGTCTTACAATCAGCACCATACTCTTATATTGTATTTTCCTAGTTTCTTTCCCATATATTGCCAGAATGGATATTTAAAGATTTGTGCAAGGAAGAACCATTTGAAGATGAAAGCACAATTTTAGAAAGTAAAGTGGAAGTGACACTCAAAGCACTTGGAAAATAAACCAATCACCAGGAACAGATCACATACGAATAGAGCTGCTTCAAGCTACAGAGATAGAATCAAATTCTAATTAAAATCTGCCAATAAATATGGAAAACAAAATAATGGCCCAGAGTGGAAACATTCAATATACATTCCAATCCCCAAGAAAGGAAATACTGGGATCGCAGTAATCACTGGACATTGCATTAATCTCTCATGCAAGCAAACTGATGCACAAAACTAAGACTTTTGCCATATATGGAATGAGAAATATCAGATGCACAAGCTGGGTTCAGGAAAGGAAGAAGCACTAGGAATCATTCTGCAAACATAAGTTGGATAATGGAGTACACCAAATAATTTAAGAAGAGCATTGGTCCTTATCTTATAGATCGCACCAAAGCCTTTGATTAAATTACGAAAAACCATAGATCTCTCTAAAAGAAAAGGGTGTGCCACAGCATTTGATTGTCCTGCTGTGTAACCTATAAGGCTAAGAGACCACCATCAGGACAGAACATGGAGAAGACCAACCAACTTACCTGTAATCGTGTTTCTTTGATGGTTATCTGTGCCCTCACACAAAAGGGTTTCTCTATGCCTCACACAAATGGGTTTGTGTGTGCACAGAGGTGCCGATAGAATGTTCCAGAGCTTGGGAACTTTGGCAGGAGCTCCTGTGAATGGCATTTTCTGCCAATTCAGTTACCCAAAAACCGTAGTGAGCAAAAATGTCTTTCAATTGCAAGGACATCAGGTAAGGCTGCATTTTATCACGCTATCTGTTTAACTTGTACACTGACTGTATTATATCTACAGCTCAATTAAATTCAGAGTTAAGGAGGTATGAAAATTTGAGAAAGAAACATCAACTATTTAAGCTACAGGGATCAGATGAAGCTGTTGCATTCTGAACACATCATGAGAAGACCTGGCGCATTAGAAAACACAATGAGAAAGTGCAAAGCAGTTGGAAGAGATGAAGTTCACAATGCAGTGGATAGATTCAATCAAGAAAGCCAATGCTGCTCTGAGTTTTGAAGTCCTAAGCAGGGTGATAACAGGATGACTTGAAGATCACCATAAGTCTAAGTTGACTTTACTGCAATTCACCACCACCACCACAACCATACTTACATCTGAAATCAGTTATCCATTCACTAGTGTCTAGATCTGCCCTTATGAAGCTGCTCTATAAATATATCCTGAAAGGCAGCCAGTTCATACATTGCTCATTTCCTCTTGTCCAACTTCAAGTATCTTGTGACTTTTTCCCCAGCCTATTATTGCTCTGTAGTGCCTCAAACAGGATACAGCACTTCCTCCATTATTTCATGTTGCCCATCAGTAAACCTATGATGGCACTCCAATCAGTAGACCAACACATGCCTCCAATTCAGTAATGTCAAGCAGTTTCCACACTTTTGTTATGGTATGGTACCAAACTGTGTTTCTCTATTTCTTTTACAGATTATTTGGCAAAGGAATGCATTTTGTGAAGTCCAACTGTTTTTGTTTCCATCCTTCCTTGACTGTAGGTATTCTGGAAAGTCTTATTATGCTTCATTGTGGTGAACTGTTGGTGGATATCTCTTCCTCTTCTAATATCAGTACAGTAGGCCCTTAAGTGTCCAGTGTGGTTAAGTTCCAGGACTCCCGTGGATATCAAAATCTGTAGATGCTCAAGGGCCATTATATACAATATGGCATAATAAATTGCCTCCCTTATGGAGAAATGGGGAAATGAAAATTAGCTTTTTGGATTTTCTTTTTGTTGATGTTGAATGTTTTCAAGCCATAGATGGTTGATTCAGTGGATACAATATCAGTGGATCTACAGGCTGACTGTACCTCCATTTGGCCCTTCTTGTATTTAATCAAGTGATCAATCAGTTCTTATTCTTCCACCTTTGAGCAAGGGAGATCAAGAACAGTGACTAGTTTCTTTGCATTATTTTTCAAACACAAAATGGCATCATACATTTTGTCCCAAGACTATATTATGTGGTATAAAAATATGCTCATGGCAAAATGGATTTTGGATCGATTTTTGTTTTGCATGGTTTTTTTCCACCTCAACAAAACAAAACTAAAACAGAACACTTTGTGCATAAATTGTTCTTCTAGCTAGGTTTTTGTCTATAAAAACGCTTCAAAAGCTCATTCTCAGATACTTTAAAAAAATCTTGTTACATTGTAAAATGGCTACCATGTAGGTCTAGTTCCGTGTGAATGTTACAATGCAAAGCGACTATTAAACTGTCCAATAGTGTAGGATGAGGATTAACTATAAAACAATACTCTTGCTTTGAAATCCTGTCCATATCTATTCAGAAGCAAGTCCTACTGCGCTCAACTGCACTTACTCTGAAGTAACTGTGTACAAGACTGGAGTTGTAATGCATCACAGTAATTTGTCATATAAAATATATCCTCCCCCCAATCTTCCAAATACATAACTAAATGGGAAACCTTCAGCCTGCAAAAATCTTTACATTTTTAACAAATCACTTCACAATGAAATTAAAGTTCAATGGACACCTTCGAAACTGCATATTATTATAACGTGTGT